>NW_025423260.1:829244-1051866 GCF_020497125.1 Mauremys mutica
TTTCCCCCGTGTGGATTCTCTGATGTTTAGAAAGGGCTGAGCTGCTAGTGAATTTTTTTCCACACTCACGGCATTCGTAGGGCCTCTCCCCCGTGTGGATTCTCTGATGTTTAGAAAGGTCTGATCTTTGAGTGAAGCTTTTCCCACACTCACGGCATTCATAGGGCCTCTTCCCTGTGTGAATTCTCTGATTTTTAGAAAAGTCTGAGCTGCTGGTGAAGGCTTTCCCACACTCACTGCATTCGTAGGGCCTCTCCCCTGTGTGGATTCTCTGATGTAAGATGAGACCTGAACGATTAAAGAAACATTTCCCACACTTAGAGCATCCATAAGGTTTCTCACCCATGTGGATTTTCCTATGTTTGATAAGCTGTGAGCTCTGATTGAAGCTTTTCCCACACTCACAGCATTCATAGGGCCTGTCCCCTGTGTGGATTCTCTGATGAACAGAAAGGGTTGATATTTGAGTGAAGGTTTTCCCACACTCACAGCATTCATGGGGCCAGTCACCTGAGTGGATTCTCTGATGATTAAGAAGGGCTGAGTAGTCACATAAGTTTTTTCCACACTCTGTGCATGTATTTTTTCTCTTTCCAATGATGATTTCCTGCTTTGTTGTGGTTTCCTTGAGGTCCTTCTGAGTTCCCTGAGAGGAAATACGTTTACCCATTTTCACCCCCGGCTGGTTTCCTTGTTCTCTTTCTGGTCTGTGCTGAATCTCACAGGATTTTTCCTCCTCATGACTCCTGGACACATTGCTTTTTGATCTTTGCCATAATGCTCTCTGTTTATCCACTTGCTGAACATTTTTCTGCTGAGAATTCTGCTCCTCTTTCTCACATGCCATTGCATCACCTGCTGTGAAAAAGACAGAAGCATCAGACAGGGATGAAAAGTGAAAAGCCAAAACAAACTAAGTGCTGGAGGGAGGTCAAATAAAAATCACAAACTGAACTCCCCCATTCTCTTCCCCAAAACAGGAGAGAGGAGGGGATCAATTTGGCTTTCAAATCCCATCCAAATTCTCAGGGGGAAGGGAGGAAGCTACTGCCTGGTGTCTGCTAGAATCTACGGGAAGCCATGAGCTATAGTTACCCTGAGGATATGACCCCTGCTGGCAACAATAATGAACTGAGACACCTCTCAAGGGCTTTGTAGGGCATCCCAGATGTTTCCTTCAGGCACTTTCACACTCAGAGTTGGTTTAATGTTTCCTCACCTCTGCAGGGAGATCTCAGGGTCTGTTTTCCCTCTGAACCCTGCAGGTCTGAGACCCATGGCTCTTCCCCTTGTTCTAGCTGGGAGATCACATCAGGTTTGGAAAATGGAAACCCTGCTCAGATGAAAGAAAACAAAGGGGTTCCGTTGATTTCATAAAACTTTGTCATAAAAAACATTCTATTAATTTAACTTTAATACTTGGTGTGACCCGGTGTCCCTGGGCTAGTCCTCACTGAAAATGCCAAGACCAGGGCAGGCTGAAAAAGGGAGAGCAGAGGCTCCCCAAACTGGTGGATAACAAGGAAGTTAAACACACCGACCAGTCACCAACTGTGCTTCTGATCCCCCACACTGGTTATCGAGAAACTGAAAAAAGAAATCACACGGCCCCCTTTATTGCATCCCAGTTCTCTGGCTCCTAATCAGCACCTAGGTCCAGCACAGTGAGAGGTTATTTAAAAACTCTGCTCACATAAACAAAGTGTTCTTCTGACCCCAGAGTCAGTCACATTACTAGGTCAGTATAGGTTTGGATCTTACTCAAAATACTACGATGCCAGCCAATCATTGGCATCTAAACTAAAGGTTTATTATAAAAGAAAAAGAAATAGGGAGTTGTTAAATGGGAAAGCAGTCAAACACATTCAGAAATCTATACATCTGGTTCTTAGCAGTATTGGTGAGTTACTGGCTTGAAAGGCTCTCTGGTACACATCCACGTTATTCAGTCCTTTGTTCAAGCCTTCAGTTTGTAGAGAAGTTGCTCCAGAGGTAGGAAGAGGAATTGAAGACAAAATGGAGATGATGCAGCTGCCCTTTATATTCCTTTTGCCAAGTGGCTTCTAATTCCTGTGTCCCAAACACAAGCTTCACAGCACATGGCATGGAAAAGCCTTGGAGTTCTCAGTACACAGTGTGATACAGCATGGCCAGAGGGCAGCAGAAGAGGGTTAGAAGGGAGCCTTATTCCCTGCAGAGGGAAGAAACTTTGCTATAGATGAACTAGAGCACCTGAAGCCAATTAGAGCACCAGCAGTCAGTCAGGTGATAAAAACCCCCTGCTTCAGTCAGACAGTGTGGGAGTTGGAGCAGGAAAGTTTGGTTGGAGCAGAGAGCAGTTTTGAAGAGAGACAAAAGGAAAGTTTGGAGGAGTGCTGCGGTGGGCTGAGAAATCCAAAAACCCTAGGTAAGGGGCACCTGGCTTGTGTAGAAGGAGAGCAAGAAGCCCCTCCACAAGCTGAAGGGCAGGAGAGGGAAGTAGGCCAGGGGAAGGAACCGCCAGTTCAAGTGGTTCACCACTAACCTCAGGGCCCCTGGGCTGGGACCTGGAGAAGAGGGCGGGCCCAGGTCCCTCCCTCTCCACTCCCCTCCTCAAGGACACTAGTGGGGTAATTAAAATACCGATTCAGAGGCAAGCAGTGGCGCCCTGAACCTTCCCCAAAGAAGAGAAAGCGTGAGACCCAGCATAACCATACTGGCAATTTGCCACAGTATTTATAATAAAATAATAATATAAAGTGTCTCTCAATTCCATACAGTGTCACTTAATAAACCAGTGAATTCCCAGGACCGGTTTCTCAGGTGTTTGAAGATGCCAAACACCTTGCTTGTGTGGGACTATAATACCCACATACATGTTGGGAACACACAGACACTGTGCTAGTCTGTTCCCCTATGTTCACTCTTCTAGAAAATTATGATCCATTTTGTTCATAGTATGTGTCAGGGCTGAATCCCCACTCTGTTACTCTGAGTGCAGAAAGAGGGGGCCCGACAGGATTCCACAAATTAATTTGTGCCACTCTAGGCTTGTATTAAAGCCCCAAAGTTACAGCTTTTCTCTGACCTTGGCTTGGTAAATGCTGCCACCACCCAAAGGCAAAAAAACCCCAAACTCTTGGACCCAGGAGGGAGCACTTGAGAATTCTTCCCTCTGGGGCACCCTCAAGCCCTTTCACCTCCCCTCCGGGAAAGAGCTGAGAAAGAAAACAAAGGAAATTATCTGTGGCTACCAGCTAATCAAACAACACACACAAACCTCTTAGGACACCAAAAATCCAATCCTGTTGTAAAAAGAGGTAAATTTTATTAAAATTGAAAAGGAAAACAATACATCTGGAACTTAGGCTTTTGTAGATCTTAAAAGAAATTTTTTGTAAGCACCCAAAATAGCTTTCTTGGGGGTTCAGCTTAAAGCTTACAAGCAAACAAAAGCATCTGGGACAGCACAGAGGAGATCCAAAAGCCAAAATAAAAAATAAACCTGATTGTGTCTGTCTAAACATTCCCTGGCCAAATCATTTCTTCTAGGTATGGAAGATGAATTTTTATACCTGCTTCAAGCCATACACAGCATTGCTACTCCGTGTCGCCTTCTCCGGAGAACAAGAGACAAAGGGAAAGTTACTTTCCTATTTAAAAAAGTTCTAGCCTTTCCATTGGCTCTTTTGGTCAGGTGCCCAATACTTTTTTTTTTTTTAAACCCCTGTTGGCTTGTTAATCCTTTAGAGGTAGAGCAAGCAGAGAACTAGCACCAACTGGTATTTTACAGCCAACTGGCTGGCTGGGTGTTTATAAAAGGGAGATCCCTCCCCCCCCCTCCCCTTCATTTATCACTGTAAGGCTTGTGAGGTACCATTTGAAAAGACATAATCTACTGAATATCCTCCTGTTAAACTGTGTAGCAACATTGTATGGAAAGTGATGAGATTTTACGGTATGATATTACTGAAAATGCTGCAACCCTAACCTTAAGTTCCTCAGAGACAGCAAGGCAAACAGCTGGTCAAATAGCCATTCTCCACCAGGGGGAAGGTGTGAAGATGACATTTACATTCCATCACAGGGACACTTGAAACTCGTATCTATGACAGCCTGTCACCATGACTCAGCTGAGAACTAAAGTGGTTTCTAGTACAAAGGACTGAATTATAAAAAGAGGTGAGGAAAATGCATGAGACTCTCTCTCTCTCCCCCCCTTTCCCTCTGCTCATGACAACTCCTGAAGAACTGAATGTGGGTGGCAGGGGCAGGTTAGGGGGAGTCCTGGCTGAAAGGAAAACCAGCCTGTCTCAGCAGATGGTGAGAGAAACATTTGTTTTAAATCCCTTTTAGCTTGTTAGGTTAAACATTAGTTTCTGTTTTATCTTTGCATTTCTTTCATAAATAATTCTGACTTTTATGCCTCATTACTTGTAGTCACTTCAAATCTTTTTTTTCAGTAGTTAATAATTTTGTTTCCTTTTTTTAATCAAACCAGTGTGTTTGGATTAAAGTGTGTTGGAAACTCCATTTGGAATAACAAGGCTGGTGCATGTCATTTTCCACTGATGAAACAACAGATTTCATATGAGCTCCCATTGTTCAGGAGTGTGCTGGACAGTGCAAGATGCACATTTCTGGGGGAAGTCTGGGAACAGAGAATTTTCTGGGGTTCTCCTGTGGGGTACTGTAATTTGTGAGTCGCTGTCTAGCAGCACTCAATACTGTGTAGCTGGGAGCGAGTTACATGCTGGAGACTGCGTGTGAACTGCCCAGGAGTGGCTGCTCTCACAGCAGAGCAGTGTAAAAGGCACCCCAGCATGGGGAACTGAGGGGACACAGCTGTTAACAGTCCAGATTGTACTGTGCTTAATGTCACAGATACTCAATTTCTGTGTGTTTTAGGAAACTCTTCGAAAGTAAATCCACATCCCAGAAATCGAAGTCTCCCTGGCACTGCTTCTTGGGTCCAGAGACAAAGACACAGTCCTGGGGAAGCTGGAAACATAAGCATGGGGCTCAGTGGAGAATGGGAACAGGAAGGGCAGGGATATTATTGAATGCAGGATCTCAGCAGTACTAGATGTCAGGATAACACATATTGCAGCCCATTGGCAAACATAATCCCAAATATACATATAAAATGATGGGGTCTAAATTAGTTATTTCCATTGATTTATATAAGGGCAATAAGATATTCTCTGTATTACTGTCTATCCCTTTTTAAATAATTCCTAACATCCTGTTTGCTTTTTTGACTTCCGCTGCACACTGCTGGATGTCTTCAGAGAACTATCCACAATGACAAAAAGATATTTTTCCTGATTAGCCTAATTTTGCCCCCCATCATATTGTATGTATAGTTGGGGTTATTTTTTCCAATGTGCATTACTTTACATTTATACACATTTGCCATTTTGCTGCCCAGTCACTTAGTTTTGTGAGATCTTTTTGAAGTTCTTCACAGTTTGCTTTGGTCTTAACTATCTTGAGCAGTTTAGTATTGTGACGTTATTGATATAATCTGGGACCATATAGAACATGGTTGCAACCAAGGTCCTGTAGTGGCACCAAATCTTATGTAAAGGGGGTCATATAAGGTGTCCAAGACCAGGTTATGGGTTGCTGGCTATAATTATGGTGTCTATATGTAGGTATCATTTTGTAGTTGAAGTTATGAGTATTGGCTCTATCCTGTCTGTATTTCAAACTTATGCTGTGCTTCTGGGAGACATCCCAGACAAGCTGGTGTTAGCTCTGCCTAGCCTGCTTGATGGCCCACTAAGGACCATCAGCTATTCAACTGACCCATTGAGAGAAGGCAGATACGCCTTGTAACTCAGCGAAGTATGCAGGGACTGGCCCATGTGACTCCAGACTCCATTTTGCTGTAATTTTCCACAGTAAGAACAAAGAAGTGTTCTTACACCTGGAAAAGCCTATAAAAGGCTGATGCCTCATCTCCATCTTGTTTTCAATCCTGCTTCTTACCTCTGGAGGAACTTTGCTACAAACTGAAGCTCTGAACAAAGGATTGACTGACCCATCCCAGAGGAGGATGTACTCCAGAGACTTTATTTGAACCTGCAATTTACTCCATCACTGCTACAAGCCTGAACTAAGAACTTTGCCATTACTGCATGTAATTGATTCCATTTAACCAATTCTAGCTCTCATCTCTATCTTTTTCCTTTTATGAAGAAACCTTTAGATTCTAAAGGATTGGCAACAGCGTGATTTGTGGGTAAGATCTGATGTGTATATTGACCTGGGTCTGGGGCTTGAGCCTTTGGGATCGAGAGAACCTTTCTCTTTTATTGGGGTGTTGGTTTTCATAACCATTCATCCCCAAGACGAGTGCACTGGTGGTGATACTGGAAGACTGGAGTGTCTAAGGGAATTGCTTGTGTGACTTGTGGTTAACCAGTGGGGTGAAACCAAAGTCCTCTTTGGCTGGCTGGTTTGGTTTGCCTTGCCTTAGAGGTGGAAAAATCCCAGACTTGGGCTGTAACTGCCCTGTTTTAAGCGATTTGTCACTCTCAGGTGGGTCCCACCAGAACTGCATCGTCACAAGTATCATCTGCAAACTTTGCCACCTCACTGTTTACCCCTTTCTCCAGATCATTTATGAATATGTTGAATAGGATTGGTCCTAGGACTGACCCTTGGGGAACACCACTAGTTACTCCTCTCCATTCTGAAAATTTGCCATTTATTCCTACCCTTTGTTCCCTGTCTTTTAACCAGTTCTCAATCCATGAAAAGATCTTCCCTCTTATCCCATGATAACATAATTTATGTAAGAGCCTTTGGTGAGGGACCTTGTCAAAGGCATTCTGGAAATCTAAGTACACTATATCCACTGGATCCCCCTTGTCCACATGTTTGTTGACCCCTTCAAAGAACTCTAATAGATTAGTAAGACACGATTTCCCTTTACAGAAACCATATTGACTTTTGCTCAACAATTTTTGTTCTTCTATGTGCCTGACAATTTTATTCCTTTACTATTGTTTCAACTAATTTGCCTGGTACAGACATTAGACTTACCAGTCTGCAACTGCCAGGATCGCCTCTAGAGTCTTTAAATATTGGCGTTACATTAGCAATCTTCCAGTCATTGGGTATAGAAGCCGATTTAAAGACTCGTTACAAACCATAGCTAATAGCTCCCTAATTTCACATTTGAGTTCCTTCAGAACTCTTGGTAAATACCATCTGGTTCCGGTGACTTATTACAGTTAAGTTTATCAAGTAGTTCCAAAACCTGCTCTAGTGACACTTCAATCTGTGGCAGTTCCTCAGATTTGTCACCCACAAAAGGTTTGGGAATCTCACCAACATCCTCAGCCATGAAGACTGAAGCAAAGAATCCATTTAGTTTCTCCGCAATGACTTTATAGTCTTTAAGGGCTCCTTTTGTATCTCAATCATCCAGGGGCCCCACTGGTTGTTTAGCAGGCTTCCTGCTTTTGAGGTACTTAATAAATATTTTATTACCTTTTGAGTTTTTAGCTAGCCCCTTGTTCAAACTCCTCTTTGGCTTAATTTGGTAGTGTTTATGCTCCTTTCTATGTACCTCACTAGGATTTGACTTCCACTTTTTAAAAGATGCCTTTTTATCTCTCACTGCTTGTTTACATGGTCGTTAATCCATGGTGACTCTTTTTTAGTTCTTTTGCTGTTTTAATTTGGGGTATATATTTAAGTTGGGCCTCTAATATTGCGTTTTTGAAAAGTGTCCATGCAGCTTGCAGGGATTTCACTCTAGTCATTGTACCTTTTAATTTCTGTTTAACTAACCCCCTAATTTTTTCATAGTTCCCCTTCCTGAAATTAAATGCCAGTGTTGAGCTGTTCTTCCCACCACAGGAATATTAAATGTTGTTATATTATAGTCATTATTTCCAAGCGGTCCTGTTATAGTTAGCCCTTGGACTAGATCCTGCGCTCCACTCAAGACTAAATCAAGAGTTGCTTCTCCCATTGC
Organism: Mauremys mutica; assembly: GCF_020497125.1. Classification (NCBI taxonomy): domain Eukaryota; kingdom Metazoa; phylum Chordata; order Testudines; family Geoemydidae; genus Mauremys; species Mauremys mutica. The sequence continues at coordinate 837,217 of NW_025423260.1, forward strand.
GGGTTCTTGTACCAGCTGCTCCAAGAAACAGTCATTTAAAGTATCCAGAAATTTTGTCTCTGCATTTTGTCCTGAGGTGACATGTACCCAGTCAATATGGGGATAACAAATCTCCCACTATTATGGAGTTCTTTATTTTGATAGCCTCTCTAATCTCCCTTCGCATTTCATCCTCACTATCGCTGTCTTTGACAGGTGGTCGATAACAGATCCCTATTTTTATATTCTTATTAGAGCATGGAATTACTATCCATAGAGATTCTATGGAACATGTGGTTTCATTTAAGATTTTTACTTCATTTGAGTTTACATTTTCTTTAACATACAGTGCCACTCCCCTCCCCAACCCCCGAGTATGACCTGCTCTGTCCTTCCGATATATTTTGTACCCTGGAATGATTGTGTCCCATTGATTGTTCTCACTCCACCAGAATTCTGTGATGCCTATTATGTCAATATCCTCCTTTGACACGAGGCACTCTAATTCACCCATCTTATTATTTAGACTTCTGGCATTTATGTACAAGCACTTTAAAAACTTGCCACTGTTTATTTGTCTGCCCTTTTCTGATTTGTCAGATTCTTGTGTGTGTGAATGCTTCTCGTCTGATCTGGCCCCTACTTTATCCTCTTCCAGCCTCTCTGCCTAGCTAGAACTAGAAAATCTCTATCACTAGACTCCCCTCTAAGACAAGTCTCTGTCCGATCCACGAGCTCCTCTGCAGCCATTGGCTTTCCCCCATCTCTTAGTTTAAAAACTGCTCTGCAACCTTTTTAATGTTAAGTGCCAGCAGTCTGGTTCCACGTTGGTTTAGGTAGAGCCCATCCTTCCTGTATAGGCTCCCCCATCCCCAAAGTTTCCCCAGGTCCTAATAAATCTAAACGCCTCCTCTCTACACCATCATCTCATCCACGCATTGAGACTTTGAAGCTCTGCCTGCCTACCTGTCCCTGTGCATGGAACTGGAAGCATTTCTGAGAATGCCACCATAGAGGTCCCAGATTTCAGTCTCTTTCCTCGCAGACTCAATTTGGCCTCCAGGACATCTCACCTACCGTTCCTTATGTCATTGGTGCCTACATGTACCACGACCACTGGCTCCTCCCCAGCACTACAAATAAATCTATCTAGATGCCTCAAGAAATCAGCAACCTTTGTACCGAGCAGGCAAGTCACCATACGGTTCTCCCAGTCATCACAAACCCAGCTATCCTTGTTTCTAATGATCAAATCTCCCATTACTAACAGCTGCCTTTTCTTAATGCCTGGGGTAACCTCAGTGCAAGAGGTTACCCCAACACCATCTGGGAGGAGGGTCCCAATTATGGGAAGGTTTCCCTCTGCTCCCATTGACAGCTCTCCTTCCCTGGGCCTTTCATCCTCCTCAACAGCGCAGTGGCTGTCTGACTGGAGGTGGGAGAAATCTACAGTGTCCCGGAAAGCCTCATCAACATACTTCTCTGCCTCCCTTAGCGTCTCCAGTTCCACCACCCTGGCCTCCAAAGCCTCCACGGGGTGTCTGAGGGCCAGGAGCTCCTTGCACCGAATGCACATGTAAGCCACCCGCCCACAGGGCAGGTAATCATACATGCTACATTGAGAGCAATAAACAGGATAGCCCCCACTCTGCTGCTGGGCTTCTGCCTGCATTCTCTCTTACAGCTACCTAGGTTAACAACAGGGGTTTTGTTTCAATCAAGAAGTTTGTATTATAGCTTAAGTGTTTTAAAGACTGGCAAGAGTACCTCGCTCCCTTCCCACCCCCCTTCCAAACTCCCTCACGAAACTCCCCATTAGCAGCCCTGTTCGAAAAGCTCCCTGGTCACTTGCTCACTGCTTTACAAAGCACTCCCCTATCACATACCCCCCTGCCCCCAGCCCCTGCTTGAGCCACTCAGGGTAGGGGGCTGGGAGCACCCCCAGTACCCCAGCCCACCCTCCCAGCCCCCAGACCTGACTCCTGCATCCCCTCCCACATAACGAGCTCTCACACCCCATGCTCTGACTCCTGCACCCCGCCCCACATCCTCACCCGCACTCTGAGCGCCAAATGGGAGCTCCTGCACCAGGGCCGGCTCCAGATCCCAGCGCGCCAAGCAGCCCTTTCCCGGGGGGGGGGGCGGCAGGCTGGGCCGGCGGACCTGCCGCAGTCATGCCTGCGGGAGATCCACCGGAGCCCGGGGACGACCGGACCTGCGAACTGTCAGCAGCCGCGGGAGGTCCAGCGGAGCCGCGCGACCAGCGCACCCCTCCCACACAGCCTCCTGCCCACCCTGACTCCTGCCCCCCCCCCACATCCCCACCTGCATTGCTCGCATGAAACAGGAGCTGCTCCAGGTAACTGCTCCACACCCCAACCCCCTGCCCCAACCCTCAGCCCCCCCCACCCTAACTCCTGGCCAGACCCTGCACTCCAACATTTTTAATTTTTAATAAGGGCTCTTATCCAAAGCACTTTACAATAGTTAGCTAACGGCACAAACAATATACGGAAAGATCGTTAAGTGGTGCCCCAAGACTCTCAGCGATTTTCAAGTGGTCTGTGGAAAAATCAGTTAGACGACAAAAACAATCAAGGTTCCTCACTTTATTTTCATTTACTTCCTATTACTTATTGGAGGAGGAGGAAGGAAAAAAAAAGAATGAAAAATGGGGGTGGGAGGGAAATGAGAGAATGTTCTTTTTCTTGCCTATGTCCCAAGGAGGGACCCCTAAAATGGAGCTGAGCACAGGGCCCCACTAACGCTAAATCCGCCACTGAGCTTCCGTCTCTGGATACCCCCAGCCAGCAGTCAAGGACGCACGGAGTGTCTGTGTGATAAGTGACCCTGGGCCAGCAGCTCTGACTCCAGCAGCCTGCTCGTTACACCCCAAGCATTACTGTGGTCTGGGTGGAGAAGGCTCAGGGTTTGAGAGGTCAGGGATAGGAAGCTTCTGCTGATTATGCCGCACCGAACCCTCAGTTTTACTTGAGGAAACAGGAGCTATTTGACGCTGTGCAATACGGCTCCTGTGCTCTGTTCCCAAAGCGTTCTGCAGCAGGGGGGGGTCTGTGGCAGTGTGTGCGTGTCTCACTGGCATATCGGGGTGATGCTGCAACAGGGCAGAGTAGAGGTGGCATTGTGGGGCTGGCATGAACCATCTCTCTTCTTTTCCCCTTCCAAGAACAGAGGGGAGAGTAACCCTTACCCAGTGAGGTCACATTCTCATGGTTCTCCTGCATGACATCCCTGTAGAGGGCTCTCTGAGTGGGGTCCAGCAGAGCCCACTCTTCCCTGGTGAAATACACAGCCACCTCCTCGAAGGTCACCGGCCCCTGAAAGAGCGAGAGTCCCACACTCAGTACCTGCTGCCCCACTCACAGCCCCCCTATACATGGGGGACAGGAGCCAAACAGAAACTCTGGGTGGATTGCAGTCAGAGTCCCACCCCCACCCTGCTCAGAGCATCCAGGAAACACCAGGGGGAGGGGACGAAGCGAGAGCCCCTCCTCTCTCCCTGCAGAGCCATCACACACCTACTAGCCACAGACTGATTCAGGAGATGGAGCCCCTAGCAGGGTCCAGGGACAGCTCCCTGGTAGGAAGCCCAACAACCTCCCCATTCTGAAGAGCTGGATGGGAAGGGAGGGGAATGTCCCCTAAGCCTCACTGGTGGGTGCCCCCTTCATATCTCACAGCAGCCGCTGGTTAGTCAGGTCGGGCTCCAGCACTATGAGTCTGGTCAGTTTTCCCAGCTCCATGCAGCTGGGTTATTTTCTGCTCCACAGACTAGAGCATTTCCACCGCCGAACCTCCTGGGTCTGTTCCTAGAATCTAGGCCACATATTAAATAACTCCCAGCAGGTTTAGCACACCCCTGTCCTCCTCCCTTTCTCCACCCTGTGCATTTCCTGCAAACCAGCCTGAAACCTCCAAACCAGCCTGTGCAAACCTTCCCATCTCCCATGTATTTGCTGTCCCTCTCCCCCCGCTGGAGGAACCCACCAGCAACCCCCTGATAATACCTACCTGAACCGGCTCCTCTGCAGCCATTTCTCTCCCCTGTCCAACGAGAGGACGGGATGAACTGGAGCGAAACATGGACGTTATTCCGCAGCCTGGCAGGGCGAGAAGGGCAGTTGTGAAGGTTTCAGAACAGGCTTTAATTCATTTCACAGCATGATTCCCCCAGGCCCTTTCCCTGCAGACAGGCACCCTAGAGTCTGCCATGCTGAGAAAGGCTTGATCTCTTTGTACGGTGTAGACCTGGCCTCTCCTGCCAGGCTAAGCCCACAGAGACATTTTTAACCTCCCTTCTCCCTCCCCTCACCCCGTAACAAAGTCTCTGAACACAAGGCTAGAAAAAAGCAGAACCAAAGGAGTCACTGTGGGGGATCCCCTCAGACACTGACCCCACGGCAGCCACACCCCAGCAGGAGGGATATGGAGTCAGGAACTGGATTTTCCTCTGTCTGATTCTCATCTTTTCCACAGGAAAGTGACTCTACCCAGGGTGCAGTAAAACATCTGTCTGGGCACATTAGAGATCTGGAAATCTCTCTTCTCCCCCACAGCCCCTTTCAGTCTCTCTTTCTCCTTCTATCTCCTTTTCCCCTCTCCCTGCCCGTCTGGTAGGAAAGTCCCATTCCTGGGTAGTTTGCTCCCCCATGGCTGGATTTGCTCCTACAATTGTTAATTGGATGAGAAATGAGGGGGGTCTGTTTGTGTGGAGTAATTTTAAGGCCAGACCCCAGCATTTCCCCTTCGTTTCTTTCAGTTACCTGGAGACTCTGGCTCAGAATTTAGTATTAACAGGGCCCAGGGCTGCCCTAGGGGGCTAGGACCAGCTGGAGAAAGTCATCCCCTGGGCCAGGCAGAGAAGCAGCTTTAATTCAGGTCACATCCCAGCACAGAACCCCGCTGGGGGAGCAGCAGCTGCTAAGCCTGGTCTCCCAGATCACAATGGAGGCTGCAGCGTCTGACCCAGGAAGCTGAACCCCAGTATCCTGAGCAGAGAGGGACAGAGCGTCTGAGCAGCTTCCCTCCTTTAGCTCTCTGGGGAGAGCAGCTAATGAGAGCCCCTCCTCACAGGGAGAATCTCATTTGCCCCACTGTCCATCTGGAGTCACTCCTTGTCTTTCCATACAGTGACTCTTTATTAACATTTCTCTCAATGAATCCAGATTTCAGAAAGAACGAGTCCAGAATGCTGTGGAAGATAGTGCCATAGTGTAGCCCCTTCCCACCTCCCTCACCCTCCAGATCTAGGACAAGGAATCGGGCAGGAATTTTCCCTATGAAACCAGAAGTTCCTGTGGTTTTCAAGAGGGGAGAAAAGCAAAATCTGTCTTTTCACCTCACAGTGTTTGATAAGTGGCTAGAAAGTTATCACAGTGACTGGGCCTGGCCGGGGAATGTCGGGCAGTGCTTGGAGCCAGGATTCTGGCATAAGCTGATGAGATAGAAGGAACATGGTTAGTAGCAGCCCCCAGAGCCTCCATCCAGGGGCCCCCCAACATCCCCAGTACCCAGACCCCCCCAGCCAGATATTTCCTGGGACCCAACCCCCAGAATCCCTGGCCAGAGACCCCAGATACCCACCCCTCAGAGCCCCACCGGCCAGAGAACCCCCACCAGATCTTCACTGCTGGCTGGGAATCCCAAAGGTTCCCCCCACCAAGAGCCCCCACCAGCCAGGGACCCCAGTTAGGAACTCACTGCCATCCTGGGATTCCCCCACTGCCCGCGTAGGACCCCCACCTGCCCTTCAGCAGAAAGGTAAGACATGTCCATGCCCTGTCACTAGCAAATAATGGTCACCATGGATCCACCCCAGAGGTGGCTACATCACAGAGACCATTTGTCATGGGGTTTAGGATACTTCTGGACCCACACTGCACTGAGTGACCTCTTCATCCCGTGCCAGCTGGAGACAAGAAAAGGGTCCAGCCAACTCTCCCGTTACCAGCTGGGAACCACTGACCCCCACAAACAGGGAGAGGCCTCTGGCGTTGATGGGTATTAAATATGTGGCTGGTCTCTTTGATCAGCAAACATTTTAACAGAGGTAAAGGAGGAAACAAATGATTCTCAAAGGAGACGGGAAAGATGATCTCTGGGCAATTTAACCCCCTGAGACCTCCAGGATGGAGAAGAACTCAGGGCAACAGGTTCCCTCGAAGGAAGAAGTTGCTGGGATTTAGAAACGCGGGGAACAGCCCCAAACCCGAGAGGATTTTTAATTGATATTGACGTAGAAGGAAGGAAATCCTGAGCTTTGAGATCAGTGTTCAGAAATGAAAAAGAAAGGGTGGAAATCTGAGAGATTTTGGATCTATTTTTGCCAATTATAGAGAGGAAAGTGTAAAATCAGAGGGATTTTATATCAGTTGTTGGTATGAGGTAAAATCTGAGTGTATTTGATAAATGAATAGAACATGGGCAAATGGGAAATGGGCAACATTTGCAAACATTTTGTATCCATGTTCAAGAATCTGAGGAAAGGTGTAAAGCTGAGATTTTCTTTGTATTTTATGATTAGAGAGACAAAGAAAAAATCTCAGGGGATATTCACTTAGAATTAGACAACTAACGAAAAGTGGGGCAAATGTTTAGAGTATTTTATATCAGTCTTTGAGATTTGCAGAGAAAACAAGTCACAAGCTAAGCAATTGATAACATGAGAGAAAAATACCAAGATCTGAGGGGGATTTCATGTTGCTATTAAATAACTAAGGGGAAAAGGGGGAGTGTTGGACTGGATTTTATGAGACTGTCCAATACATAAAGACAAAGTGATGGTTCCCCCCCCACCCACTGCCACCATTCACATGGGCAGCAGGGAGCCCTGTGAGGAGCTGATTTAAGGGGGGAGGGGAGGGCTGGAAGGCTCCCAGGATAAAGGAAGGGGGCGGAAGTGGGGGATGGGCAGGTGACTGGCAACTGAGGGCTGGGGGAAACTGTGTGGGTAGTTTGGGGTCAGTGGGTGGGATTGGGAAACTGGGGTCTGGGCAGTCTCCATGGGGGGGAACACGTGCTCTTCCGGTCCCCGCCTTGGCAGAGAACAGGCATCTCCTCCCACCCCCACTCCAGGGGCAGCCATGTGCTGGGGAATGACTCAGGGTAACAATTTCCCACCTAAATGAGGACAAATCGCTGCAGATCAAATGGGTGGGAAAAGCTGCCCCACCGGAGAGATTTTAAATTGACACTTGAGAAGTAGAGAGAGAGACCAGGGGGAAATCAGAGATGAGAGAGCTCATCATTGCGGGGATCTCCCTGGATTTTATAGCCACGTGTGATAATGGGAGAAAAGGGAAAAAGCTGGAGAAACTTTGTAGGTGGGAGGACGGGGCACAAACAGGGCAGGATTCAGTGAACTCACCTCCCCCCCCCACGGGAATTTCCCGGCTGCACAAAACAGTTTAAATGTCCCGCCCCAATGACCTTCCCCCCCCCGCAACCCCGACTCCCCCCCTGCGCCCCCCAGCTCAACTCCTGCTCCCCCCCCCGCCCGGATCTTCCCTTTAGCCCCCCCAGCCCCGCCCCCACCTGCCTGACACCCCCCCATCAATTCCCTGCGCAGCCCCCGGCCCCGCCCCGCATCCCAGCCCCGCCCCCAGCGGAACGTTCCGGCTGATACGGGCAGGGGGAAGGGCAGCGGCTTCAGCCGCTGCTACTGAGCATGCGCAGTGCCCGGGAGCAGCACAGGGCTATGGGGAGCGATTTAATGCCCCGGCCCCCCCCATCCGGGGGGGGGGGAGGATCCTGCTGCGGCTCCGCTGGGGCCGAGGCGGCTCCGAGGCTTCTCCCGGGTTCCCCGGGGCAGAGTCACGTGCCCGCCCCCCCCCGGGGTCTCTCACTCCCCGGGGGCTCCGGGCGGGGCTGGGGCGGGCAGAGCCCGGGGCTGCCCGGGGGGCGGGGCCCAGCTGGAGAAACCCCCCCCGGCCGGGCCCCCCCGCACAGACCCCCCCCGGGGAGCAGCAGCGGCTCAGCCCGGGTCCGGCTCACGCGGAGGCAGCAGCAGCAGCTTTGTTCTCCCGCCCCCAGCGGGGCTCGCACGGAGCATGCGCAGTAACAGCTGCTGAAACCCTCCCTTCCCTGGGCTGCGGAATAACATCCACGTTTTGCCCCAAATCATCCGCTCCTCCCAGGGGGAAGGAAATGGCTGCAATGGAGCTGGCTCAGGTAAGGGATTCTCAGGGAGCTGGTGGTGGGTTCTGCTTGGAGGGAGAGGAGCAGTAAATGTATAGGAGGGTGGGAGGCAGGAACTATCTAGGGTGTGGAATGGGAGGGGACAGGATGTGACAAACCTGCTGAGACTTGTGTACTCTAGGGTGTGTTGGGTTGTCACCCCGGGGTGCAGTCTGGGGGGCTTCTGGGAACCGCTGTGCCCTCGAACCCTCAAGCTGGGCTGGCCCTTCTCACGCTGCTTTGCTGGAGATTCAGCCAGCCTCTCCAGGCCCTGTTATAACCCAACCCGACAGCAGGTGGCACCATGCAGCCAACTAAGCTACCTGAGTGCTTTACCTAAGCCACTCAAGGACAGATAGAAGACAAAAGCCAATTTCCCAGCCGTAAGTGGTAGCAAACAGATCAAAGCAGATTACTTAAATAACCAAAAACTCAAACTAAGCCTAACATACTATCTGGATAGAATTTGAATTAGCAGTTTCTCACCCTGACTGATGGTACAAGCAGTCCCCCAAGTTTCCATATACAAGCTAGAAATCCCTTTACCCTGGGACCAGCACTTCCCCCAGTTCAGTCTTTGTTCCTGAGGTGTTTCCAGGAGTTTTCTTGTGTGGGGAATGAGGCCAAGAGATGACATCACACCCCACCTTATGTAGCTTTTCCATATGTCAGGAACCCTTTGTTCCAAACTCAGTTCCCTGTCCAGTTTGTGGAAAAATACAGGTACTAAAATGGAGTTTAGTGTTAAATGGTCTGGTCACATGCTCTAGCATGTCCTGCTGAGTCATAGTAGCCATGACTCATAGGCTGGCTGAAACATTCACAAGGAGGCTAAGCTCTTCCATGGTCCATTGTCTTTGTTGATGAGCCATGAACACTGTCTGGCTTCTTTGTTGTACCTGAAAGGCTCGTTGTGGCTGTTACCCAGAGTAAGCACATTTGAAATACAGATACAGAGTCAATATCCATAACTTCAGATACGAACATGATACATGCACACAAATAGGACAATCGTATTCAGCAAATCATAACTTTTCCAATGACACTGAACATGCTGCATCTTGCACAAAGTGCATCATGATTATGTCCTAATCATTTCATAATCATACCACTATGCTGAATGTGGGGTGTAGTGTCAGGGCCTAATTTCAAGGCACAGGTGTTGGGAATGGAACTTCCCCTCTTTGTGGAACAGGAAATAACCCTCTAGCCAGGGCTGGGACAACTTCCCAGACTCCCAGTGCTGAAACCTGAACCTACTGACACTTCATTAGTTACCACCAACCTCGATCTTTGTGGCAACTGCAAACTGTATCAGTGATGATTTTATATTCTCTTCCACGTCAATGATAAAAATGTTAAATAACACAGGGCCAAGAACCAATCCTTGTGGGACTCCCCTAGAAAGAAATCCACTTGACCATGGTTCCCCATTTACAATCATAGTTTTTAATCTATTTAATGTATGTTGTGTTTATTTTGTATCTTTCTAGTTTTCTAGTCAAAATGTGCTGAACCAAGTCATATGCCTTACAGAAGTCTAGGTATATTACATCAATACTATTAGTTGCAACTAAACTTTTGATCTCATGCAATAAGGATATCCCGTTAGTTTGATTGGAACTGTTGTCTCTGAACCTTTGTTAATTGGTATTAATTATATTACCCTCCTTTCATTCTTTATTAATTAAATCCACATTCGCTGCTCCATTATCTTGCCCAGTATCAGACTAACACTCTTGTAATTAGCTGGGTCGTCTCTTTTACACTTTTTAAATATTGGCACAGTATTAGCTTTATTCCAGTCTTCTGGAATTTCCCCAGTGTTCCAAGTCCTAATTATAATCACCATTAACAGTCCACCACACTCCTCCACCAGGTCTTTCAAAACTCTTGGGATACAAGTTATCTGGACCTGCTTATTTAAACATGTCTAACTGTAATAGCTGCTGTTCAACATCCTCGTGAGTTATTGTTGGGATGGAAAGACTGTCGTCGTCACCGTTTTATATGACTTGCATCATCTGTTATTCTCCAAATCCAGGAGAGAAATATTTCTTGAACACTTTTACCTCTTCTGCATTATTTTGATAATTCTGCCATTTCCATCTAGTAATTTACCACTACCATTGTTAGGGATTAATTTTCTACTTAATATACTTTTTAAAAACTTCCTTCTTATTTTCATAAATTGGTCATTGATTTCTGATAGCTTCCCTTGCCAACTTTCTACAATTCTGACTTTCTAATTTCTATTCTTTACTATTGACTTCCCCTTTCTTCCATATATTTTATTTGGAGAGTGTTGGGATTCCTACCAGGGAGCCACCAGCAGGGTCCATAGACAGCCCCATCTCCTATATCAAGCCCTGGCTAGCAGCTATGTGATAAATGTGAAGACCCTGCCTCCATCTGTCAGCTGGGAGACACAAAGGTTCTCTCTTTCTACCCTCTGATGCCACCTGGCTGCTCTAGGCAAGGTGGGGTGGGACTCTGTTAACATGTGCCTCCCAGAGCTTCCATTTACCTGGTGCTGCTGTTCTGTGAGTAGTGGGGCTGTGAGTGGGGCAGCAGGTACTGAGTGTTGGACTCTTGATCTTTCAGGGGCCGGTGACCTTCGAGGAGGTGGCTGTGTATTTCACCGGAGAAGAGGGGGCTCTGCTGGACCCCACTCAGAGAGCCCTCTACAGGGGTGTCATGCAGGAGAACTATGAGACGGTGACCTCGCTGGGTAAGGAGTCCTGTCCCCTGGGTTATTAGAAGCTGTGAAGAACCTGAGTAGTAATAACTTTATACCTTTATTCCCCATACAAGTTTTGACAAGTTTCCTTGCCCCCATTTTTTGCCTTATCTCCCACCCACTAGTATCATTTTTGGACATGTGCCTTTTTGGTGCCATCAGACATTTTAAAATTGCATTTAATGTATCCTTATTGGCTACATTCATAACTACATTATTAACTGTGGCTTTCATGCCTTTTCCTCATTTTAAGAGGAAAATACGCCACCTGTAGAATTCTAAATTGAGGAAATAGGTGTATGACTCATGCCTGGCTTGTGTGACAGTCAGATGAGCTCCTCTTTCGATAGGAGAGCGTATAATGTTTCCATTCAGGACCCCACGGGTGAAGGGAGAACAGAGCTGTGGGAGGGGAGGAGAAGGGGGGAGTAGATAATTCTGGGGTGCCAGGACATGGGGAGGGTGTGTGCAGGGTTAGAGCTAGGAAGCAGCAGGGAGGGATGAGGTAGTGAGAGATGAAGAGGGAACACAGAAGCTCCCCAGGTGCCAGGAGGTGGTGCTGGCTGAGAGTAATGGGAAGAAGTGGAGAGGAGTGTGGAGGAAGGGCACCGAGGAAGTGGCTCAGTCTCAGGTGCTGAAGCTAAGTGGCCTGTCCTTGTGGAAGAGTGGAAGCCCTTGGGGGTCTAGTGCACTCAAGGGGCACCTCCCAAGGACTGTTTAAAAGCCAGGGCATTGCACAGATCCTATGGATCCATGACAGTGCCAGAGGTTCAGCCTTATGGGGAAAAGATATAAAACAAGAAAAGGATCTAAATGCGTGTTTACCATCGCTCCCTCTCAGTCCTCATGGGAATCCCTGATCCGTTCCAAAGTGTATTAAAACCTTCCTCTAAGGCTCCACCTCTTGGTTATCAGGTCATGTCAGTTTTGTTACAGGGCTTTTTCTTCACCCTCCCACTTCCCTGGTTCTTGTCACGCAGACAGGAAGCAGCAACAGACCAGAAGTCCGAAGCACAGATAATGCCATGTTTATTGGGGTTATTTCCAAGCAAGCATATTCCACTACCCTAATTAACTTACACCTAGAAAAATTAATTATGCAGCAGACAGAAAGAATTAGGAGCCGGGCAGTGTGAGTGCCACTGAAAATCAGCACCTGTGCCATAGGTTGCCTACCCCTGATTTAGCTTGTAAATTCTTCAGGGCATGGGCCATCTACTATTCTCTGTTTGCACTTTGCCTAGCACAATGGGGACCCACTGTTAGTTGGTCCTTAGGCACTAAGGTAGTGAATATGATTTGTTATAATAGTAACTCTCCTGCCACTTTGAGCCAAGGAAGATGGCCTTGGGATGCGTAGCCTTATTTGGGGTGTGTGAGTAATGTTGATTTGATTTATCAACTTAATTTAATTTGTATTGTAATTATTTTTAATTAATTAATACTAATACTTAATCATTTATATTAATTAATATGGGTTTAGGCTCGCCAATTTGTTTGATCAGATCATAAAAGTTCGTGTTTCGAATCAGGTTCCACAGAATTGATAAAGGGACCTTCAGGGGTATGACAGGAAGCTCACAGGTAGAATTACAGAGTTACAATTGTATTACTGTTATTCAAGAGATTCATGTGATAGTACAATATTATGTGCTGCAAACTTTGGTTAATATTCACCTCCTGTTTTGATAAACGGGCGTTGACCTCGCCTCTGGCGGTTCTGGTTTCACAGCTCTTGCAAGGGAAACTAACCCAAAGAGCTGTCAAAGCTACTTTGGAATTTACTTTTTAGCTCAACTAAATCATCTAATACACAAACTAAAATAAAGTTTAGCGAGACCAAGCTTAGCCGAGTCCCTTTTGAACTTAAAGTTTGAAAAGAAAATAAGTGCGGCCTATTACTGGTTAATAGCCGTCGTAGATGGATAGCATGAATACGTAGCTGAAGATGGTGAAGTGTAGTGAAGAAGGAGGAGGTGGGGGTGGGGATACCATAGTGAGGTAGGTTACCTCTTTTTATAGAAATAAATGCCGGAAATCCTTCCTCTTATGCCCAAATTTCAGTCTTCCCCCATAGAAATGTTAGGGTACGCTTACTCCATAGGCTAGTATGTATGTGCGTATGGATGACCGGTATCTGCGCACTTGTGGGGTACTTGTTCAGTCTGTGAGTTCAACTTTGAAAAATCCCCTTTGCTATTCTTCATTGTCTGTTGGTCTAGGTAAAGGGTCTTAGACCTAAGCGTAGGCACTTTATTTGGGTATAGGAAAAACAGTTCCTTTTCTGGGTAAAAGGGCGCAGGATGTAGCTATGCTAACTTTGCTTTAGCTTAAAATGCAGGTTTTTGTCCTGTAGGTTTCTTGCATTACAGCCAAATGTATTTTTAATATGAATTAATAAACCTATCACAATACTGTACTTATAAGAAAAGAGATATTGATGCAGGCAAGCAGATGAATCCTGAGAGCTACAGATGTTACTGTCTAAAAATGAGATGGGGTTAAAACTATAGAATATTCTTTGTGACAAGTATCCCACAAATTCCATTGACCTCCCTTGTTTTCTTTGCCTGCAGTAGGGTTTCCAGTTTCCAAACCTGATGTGATCTCGCAGCTGGAACGAGGGGAAGAGCCATGGGTCCCGGACCTCCAGGGCTCTGAGAAAGAAGTGGTCCCGAGAGCTGCCTTTGCAGGTGAGGAATTGGTTCAACAACTCAACAACTGCTTAGGAATGCAGGAAACATTTGGGATGCCCTACAAAGACCCTGTGAGCTCTTCAAGTTCAGGATTGTTCCCTGCAGATGTGGAATCATTATGGCAGATGTCACTCATGGCTTCCCTCCTATTCTGACTGACAACTGGCAGTAGGTCCCTCCCCGATCTCACTTTCCCCTGAGAGTTATGGTGCAATGAGGACCCAGAACTGATGCCTTCCTCTCTTCTCTGTGGAAGGGTTTGGGGAAAATCAGCACCTGATAGGTTTGATCTCTCCCACATATATTTTGGTTTGTTCATCCCTTTTTCCACTCCTCTCTCTGACATTTCCTTTTTCTCAGGCACAGGGAGTGACCTATGTCTGGATTCTCTCTGTCTCCCATCCGGCGATGGGCTGGTGAGTGAGAACGAGGAGGAGAAACCCCAGCAGGAAGACACTGTGCAAGTAGATCCACATTGGATGTTATCAGGAAGATCCAAAGGGAATGTTTCCAGGAGTTGTGCACTCCCAGAAAACACAAAAGCCTGTGAGACTCAGCAGAGGCCAGAGGAGAACTTCAGTAGCCACTCAGCCCTTATTCCACGCAACAGAATCAACTTGGAAGAGAGACGCTACATGTGCCATGAGTGCGGGAAAAGCTTCAAGCGGAGCTCAAACCTTATCACACATCAGAGAATCCACACCGGGGAGACGCCCTACACGTGCTCTGAGTGCGGGAAAAGCTTCGGGCAGAGCTCTCACCTTATCAGACATGAGAGAATCCACACAGGGGAGACGCCCTACACGTGCTCTGAGTGCGGGAAAAGCTTCAATCGACGCTCAAACCTTATTACACATGAGAGAATCCACACTGGGGAGACGCCCTACACCTGCACTGAGTGCGGGAAAAGCTTCAGGTGGAGCTCTGACCTTATCGCACATCAGAGAATCCACACTGGGGAGACGCCCTACACGTGTTCTGAGTGCGGGAAAAGCATCATTTGGAGCTCTCACCTTATCACACATCAGAGAATCCACACAGGGGAGACGCCTTACACGTGCTCTGAGTGTAGGAAAAGCTTCAATCGGAGCTCAACCCTTATCGCACATCAGAGAATCCACACAAGGGAGATGCCCTACACGTGCTCTGAGTGCGGGAAAAGCTTCAGGTGGCGCTCTCACCTTATCAAACATCAGAGAATCCACAGAAGGGAGACGCCCTACACATGCTCTGAGTGCGGGAAAAGCTTCGGGCAGAGCTCTCACCTTATCGTACATCAGAGAAACCACACAGGGGAGAAGCCCTACACGTGCCCTGAGTGTGGGAAAAGCTTCAAACAGAGCTCAAACCTTATTACACATCAGAAAATCCACATGAGAGAGAACTGTTATAAATCCCTTGACTAGGGCTGGAGAAAGGTTTTTTGTTGGTTTTTTTTAAATCACATTTGCTAATTCCCACACAGTGATTTTTGTACCATCTTCACCGTGGTGTCTCAGCTCCACCAGATCAGTTGCCTGCTTCTGCCTTTTGCAGCTCATCCTTCTTTGGGGTCAGTCCTGTGATCTTTTCTATCAACTCCTTTCCTTTGAGTCAAATGAGTGTGTTTCCCTCCTGCCAGGAATGTTTGTCAGCTCCAGGTGGGAGAGAGGTTTGATCCCAACAAGCTACACTGAGGCTAAAGCTACTTGTGCCTTCCATCCACTAGGACTGTATATGGCGTTGGCTGCCCCATTTAGTGATCTTGGTGTAACAAGACAATTATAGTTGTAGTGCAGATACAGCCCAGGTGCAGGGGTTGCCATTAGCTTCCCCCTTGACCTGACCTAAACTCCATCACTTTCCCTAGTCTAAACAAACCCTGAGCATCACGGTTATACTGTTCCCCCATTTCACAGCAACTGTTAGTCATCGAGTTCACTCTTGGGGAAGAAGTTGTTTCACTCCCAGTTGCTCTGATGTTGCTTCAGGTTGTGCTGCAGAGCAGATATTTTTACTACCATTTTTCTCACTTAAAATATATTGAACTATAACAAAGAGCAGGAACAGGGCAGGGATAGGGGGAAATGTCATTTCACCCTCTGGAACAACAGAAGAAGATGGGGTAAATCAGAGGGATTCCCTTATTCCCCATCACCATCCCAATCCCCCTGTTGTGCAGTTGGTTAGGTCAGTATTTTTTCTAAAGGGCTGGGAAGAGGATTCCCTCGTAAATAACTTGTAACTAAACAAAGTGCCCAGGCATTGGGCTCCCAAAGCCGTTGTGGCCCAGGCCCTGCAGGAAGTGGCTCCTGAAGAGATCTCCTTCCTCATTATCTGCATGTTGCCTATTATTTGGGAAATACAATCCCTAGCTAGGTAGAGATGGGAAACATGGAAGTGACTTTTCTCATCAGCTCACCCCTGGGAGATGCTGCAAATGTGTAGAAAATGAAATCCGTGTTCAATGTGCTGTAGCTGCAGAAAGATACCTATTTTTAATAGAGACCTGACATTTGGTGTCTTACAGGGATTGTAAATCGCACCTGAATTTAGTCCCTAATTTAAATCTGTGCCACCAGATTAAAGAAATAAAAGGGCATAGTTCGGGGAGTTGTACCTCACTGTCGCTACTGATCTGTTGTGTGGTTGGTGAAGAATTCTACACCAGAGAAGTGTCAAATTACTCCAAGGAAGGTCAAAGATTTGACAAGAGCTCAGGTAGAAATTGCAGGTACTAGTGGTTGATTTTCACCCCTGAGATGGAAGCTATGGTGACCTGTGGCCCAGGTAAACAATTTTTAGAACCCTGCTCCCTAGTTAAGTGGCGTTGATAACACTCCTGAAGGACGCCATGATTAAATTGGGCACAACTGTCTGTTACCATTTGGATCCAATGTTAGATAAAGCACAGAGAGAAACAGCTGATTCCTTCAGCGCCATTCCATGCCTATGGGTCCCAGTCTGGCTGCCTTGTTGGACAAGAAGCACTTCCCTGCTGGCCAAACAATGGTAGCCAACGAGGGAATGTATCAGATGCAAAGTTCAGACTGCAGGATAATTGAATGCTGAGTCCAGAGTCTCTGGTTTAGTCTAGGCCTGCACAACTCGTAAAGCGGCGAGGGCAATATTACTCCAAAGAAAACAGCTGAAGGATGAAACCCCCCCGGCCTCATTGAACACCCCCCCCCAGCGCTGCCGAGCCCCTCCCCGAAACCCCCCCCCCCCCAAGCGCCACCCGGACCATGGAAACAAACCCTCCTTCCCTAGCACCGTCCCGCCAAAACGGTGGCATTGAACCTTGGTAATATGTTATAGGGGGCCTCTAAAGTAGTATAATTAAGGTAAAAGGAAAATGTCTTTTTGCTAGAAGTAGAATAAGATCTTCCCCCCACTTTGTAATCAGTTGCTCTGTGGAGTGAATGAGGTGGGACTGAGGAAGGCAGCACCTCCAGACAGCTGCAACCCTAGGAGAGGGGCTGGGAGCCAGACCAGATCAGCAGAACAGGTCAGCCACCGACTCATAGCTCGTCTCCTCAGTCCCCTGCTGCCGGCTCACCAGCCCCTCCCACTCGCCTCCTCAACCCCCCACCCTTCCATGCTGCCGGCTCACCCACCCCTTTGCCACTGCCCACCACTCGCCCGGCTCACCCACCCCCTTGCCACTGCGCGCCACTCGCCTCCTCAGACCCCCTCCCTCACCTGCTATTGTGTCATACAGGGGTCAGATTAGATGGTCTAATGGTTTCTTCTGGCCGTAAAGTTGACTAATTTCTGAAAAACCGAGTGTAGCATTGGGAGCAGCGTCTGATGTTTCCCTGTCTAGCCGGCTTGCTGCCTAGAACGAACGCTCCTGGAGTGGGGTGATCCACAGGGAGTAGCTCAAACCTCCAAAGTGCCTGGCCAGGGGCAGGCCATTGGCACAGCAAGGGAGGGGTGTGGCAGTGACATCACAAAGGCCTTTTGCAGGACCTCAGACTATTGGTCCAAGGCGGTGGGGAGGTGGTGACCTCACAGAGAGATGCTGACATCAGCCAGGCAGGACCGGGGCGAGGGGCCAGGGAAACCTCAGAGACACCCTGTGGCTTTGCTCCAGCAAGTCTCCTTCTCCAGGTCTCTCTTTGAGGACTGAGAGAGTATTCGGGTTCATGGACGTGAGCGCCAGGAGGAACCTCTTTTGAGTTTTCTCCTTCCCTTTCAGTGATTTTACTAGAAAACAGCCGTCCCTGTTTAGAAGGTAAGAGCCTTCTGGAGGTTTGAAACCTGTTCAGTCTGATCCATCTGGTGACAGGTGAATTCTAGGCATGGAAAACACGAGCTTAAGGAGGCAGAAGTTTATTCCGCACCTGAGATTTTGTCCCTTAGAATCACTGGGGACATTAGGATTTGTTGTTTTTGTTTCACCTTTTCCTCCATCCCTCCCTCCCTCCTTTCTCTTCGTCTCTTGCTTCTTTTGTCCTTTCTCCTGTTCTTCTCCCAACATTAGGAGAGGGGTGTGTGTGTGTGTGTGTGTGTGTGTGTGTTGCGGGGGAGGGCTCTGCAGTTCCCACTGTGGGAGGTGAATCCAAAAATGTGGGGCTGAAATAGTGCTCGGTCAGTGATCCCCACCAGTGACCTGAGCCATCCTTTGGGCTCTCTAGTGAGAACCCTCAGCCTCCCGTCCTCAGTCTCTACCCTGATTGGCTGAGCAGGGGGTTATTGACAGGGAGGAGACTCAGGTCCTTGTTGTTCTCTTTTAAGACCAAGGAAATAAGTCAGAACCAGTTCTGTGTTTGATGAATTTTGCTGCTTCTCTACATTAATGGTCTCTGAGCAGTTCATGATTCTCTCTAACATTGCAGTTCTCCTCAAATACTTGCTGAATAATTCCTGTGCACTGTTGTTGGTCTGGAGTTCATCTGAGAGCACTTTACTCAGGTCATTCAATGTCTGAAATTCAAGATCTGATGGTTAGTTTGAAAATCAGGGCTCTTGGGTCCTATTCCCAACTCTGCCACTGACTGGCTGTCAATTCTTCTTTCTCAGCCTTAGCTTCTCCTTCTTTCAAGTAGGGATAATAATGATCTGCTCCTACCTACCTCAACACACTCACTCTTCCCCAACACACACACACACACAGTCTCCACACTGCAGTTGAAAAGCAGCTGGCAATCTAGTAGGATGCCCATGGAACAATGGTGGAGAGAAACCTGCATGACTGAAAGTGCAGCCATGGAGACACCACACACCAGCCTTGCCTAGCTGGCAAGAATCAAACCTCCACAGAAACACCCTGTGGCTTCTAACCCAGCTCCCTAAGACCTCAGCCACAACCACTTAACACAGGGGCCTTTCTACACTCTGATTCTGTTCTCACTGAAGGGTCATTTCCAATTGTTCACTCGGACCAGCTTCCCCAGCACACTCACTGCTGTGCAGCTCTGTACGTGTGGCCATGACTGAACTGCCAGAGTTCCTGCCCATTTCCCTACTGGCTGGAGCATGGCTAGAGTGTGTTTGTGGTTAATGACGTTGCTGTAGATGGTTCGTTTCCTGCTTTGGCAATTCAGACAGTCCCTTTTCCTGACATATCTCCAGCACATCAGTCCCTGGCTGGGTCTCCTGGGCAGTGGAAAACATCCCTTGTCTGGCCCTGCCAAGGGGATCATGCAGAACTGAGACGTCCCTCGGCTTGGATCAAAGGGGGAGTTGGATGGAATTTATCACACACCCCTCCCTGCTCCCCAGAGCCCCACGGGGAGAAGCTAGAGAAGGGGGAGTCATTCCTCCCCTGGGCTCCCAGAGGAGCTGCTAGGGCTCCTTCCTGCCGGCTACTCACCCCTGGATCCATCCTCAGCTCCTGGGATCTTCCTGCTCCAGAGGCTCCAGAGGCCTGGGGTGGGGAGGGCGTCACTGCACCGTCTGACACACAAGGGAGGTTTCTGGAATTGAAGGAATGAGCAGAGAATGGAGAGGAAAGAAACAGAGAGAAAACGCCTCGTCTCTCCCCGCCCCCTCCCAGCAAGACATGTTACCAGGGACCAGCGTGAGGGGAAATGGTGCCCTGGGCAAACCTTGTACTTTGGCCCTTCCCCATCGCCCCTGGACGACCCCCCTCCCCCTTTACCCCCAGCTCCTGCACTCCCGAGCCTTGCGCCTCCCCCACCCCTAACTCTGCCCCCTCCTGTGCCCTAACCCCTACGCTGTGTCCCCTCTGCCCTTAACTCCTGCACCCCCTCCTGTGCCCTCAGTCACTGCCCCTCTCCTGCTCCCCTAACCCCTACACCCCTGCGCCCCCTCCTGTGCCACCAGCCGCTGCCCCTCTCCTGCACCCCCTTCACCCCTAACCCCTGCACCCCTCCTGTGCCACCAGCCGCTGCCCCTCTCCTGCACCCCCTTCCCCCCTAACCCCTGCGCCGGCTCCTGTGCCCCCAGACACTGCCCCTCTCCTGTACCCCTAACCCCTGCGCCCCCTCCTGTGCCACCAGCCACTGCCCCTCTCCTGCACCCCCTTCACCCCAACCCCTGCACCCCCTCCTGTGCCACCAGCCACTGCCCCTCTCCTGCACCCCCTTCACCTCTAACCCCTGCACCCCCTCCTGTGCCCCCAGCCACTGCCCCTCTCCTGCTCCCCTAACCCCAACCCCTGCACCCCTCCTGTGCCCCCAGCCACTGCCCCTCTCCTGCTCCCCTAACCCCAACCCCTGCACCCCTCCTGTGCCCCCAGCCACTGCCCCTCTCCTGCACCCCCTTCACCCTAACCCCTGCACCCCCTCCTGTGCCCCCAGCCACTGCCCCTCTCCTGCACCCCCTTCACCCCTAACCCCTGCGCCCCCTCCTGTGCCCCGAGACACTGCCCCTCTCCTGTACCCCCTTCACCCTAACCCCTGCGCCCCCTCCTGTGCCACCATACACTGCCCCTCTCCTGCACCCCCTTCACCCCTAACCCCTGCGCCCCCTCCTGTGCCCCCAGCCACTGCCCCTCTCCTGCACCCCCTTCACCCCTAACCCCTGCGCCCCCTCCTGTGCCACCAGCCACTGCCCCTCTCCTGCACCCCTTCAGCACTTACCCCTGCTCGCCCTCCTGTGCCACCAGCCACTGCCCCTCTCCTGCACCCCCTTCACCCCTAACCCCTGTGCCCCCTCCTGTGCCACCAGCCATTGCCCCTCTCCTGGATCCCCTTCTCCCCTAACCACTGCGCCCCCTCCTGTGCCCCCAGCCACTGCCCCTCTCCTGCACCCTCTTCACTCTAACCCCTGCGCCCCCTCCTGTGCCACCAGCCACTGCCCCTCTCCTACACCCCCTTCACCCAAACCCCTGCGCCCCCTCCTGTGCCCCCAGCCACTGCTCCTCTCCTGCACCCCCTTCACCCCAACCCCTGTGCCCATCCTGGGCCCCCAGCTACTGCCCCTCTCCTGCACCCCCTTCACCCCTAACCCCTGCACCCCCTCCTGTGCCACCAGCCACTGCCCCTCTCCTGCACCCCCTTCACCCCAACACCTGTGCCCCCTCCTGTGCCACCAGCCACTGCCCCTCTCCTGCACCCCTTCACCCCTAACCCCTCTGCCCCCTCCTGTGCCCCCAGCCACTGCCCCTCTCCTGCACCCCCTTCACCCCTAACCCCTGCGCCCCCTCCTGTGCCACCAGCCACTGCCCCTCTCCTGCACCCCTTCACCCCTAACCCCTGTGCCCCCTCCTGTGCCACCAGCCACTGCCCCTCTCCTGCCCCCCTTCACCCCTAACCCCTGCGCTCCCTCCTGTGCCACCAGCCACTGCCCCTCTCCTGCCCCCCTTCACCCCAACCCCTGCGCCCCCTCCTGTGCCATCAGCCACTGCCCCTCTCCTGCACCCCCTTCATCCCTAACCCCTGCACCCCCTCCTGTGCCACCAGCCACTGCCCCTCTCCTGCATCCCCTTCACCCCTAACCCCTGCGCCCCCTCCTGTGTCCCCAGCCACTGCCCCTCTCCTGCACCCCTAACCCCTGCACCCCCTCCTGTGCCACCAGCCACTGCCCCTCTCCTGCACCTCCTTCACCCCTAACCCCTGCGCCCCCTCCTGTGCCACCAGCCACTGCCCCTCTCCTGCACCCCCTTCACCCCTAACCCCTGCGCCCCCTCCTGTGCCACCAGCCACTGCCCCTCTCCTGCACCCCCTTCACCCCTAACCCCTGCGCCCCCTCCTGTGCCCCCAGCCACTGCCCCTCTCCTGCACCCCCTTCACCCAACCCCTGCACCCCGTCCTGTGCCACCAACCACTGCCCCTGTCCTGCACCCCTTCACCCCAACCCCTGCGCCCCTACTGTGCCACCAGCCACTGCCCCTCTCCTGCACCCCCTTCACCCCTATCCCCTGTGCCCCTCCTGTGCCACCAACCACTGCCCCTCTCCTGCACCCCCTTCACCCCAACCCCTCTGCCCCCTCCTGTGCCCCCAGCCACTGCCCCTCTCCTGCACCCCCTTCACCCCAACCCCTGCGCCCCCTCCTGTGCCACCAGCCACTGCCCCTCTCCTGCCCCCCTTCACCCCTAACCCCTGCACCCCCTCCTGGGCCACCAGCTATTGCCTCTCTTCTGCACCCCCCTCAGCCCTAGCCCCTGCGCCCCCTCCTGTGCCCCCCGCCACTGCCCCCCCTGCACCCCCTTCCCCCCTAACCCCTGCACCCCCTCCTGTGCCACCAGCCACTGCCCCTCTCCTGGACCCCCTTCACCCCTAACCCCTGCACCCCCTCCTGTGCCCCCAGCCACTGCCCCTCTCCTGCACCCCCTTCACCCCAATCCCTGTGCCCCTTCCTGTGCCCCCAGCCACTGCCCCTCTCCTGCACCCCTTCACCCTAACCCCTGTACCTCCTCCTGTGCCACCAGCCACTGCCCCTCTCCTGCACCCCCTTCACCCTAACCCCTGCGCCCCCTCCTGTGCCACCAGCCACTGCCCCTCTCCTGCACCCCCTTCACCCCTAGCCCCTGCACCCCCTCCTGTGCCACCAGCCACTGCCCCTCTCCTGCACCCCCTTCACCCCTAACCCCTGCGCCCCCTCCTGTGCCCCCAGCCACTGCCCCTCTCCTGCACCCCCTTCACCCCAACCCCTGCATTCCCTCCTGTGCCCCCAGCCACTGCCCCTCTCCTGCACCCCCTTCACCCCTAGCCCCCGTGCCCCCTCCTGCACCACATGGGGACACTGACCCGTGTACATTGAGCAGCTGGCATTGCTGCCCCCTGCTCCTCCCTGAAACACTGCTCCTCCGGGCACCTCTAGGGGCTGCGGGGCGAGAAGGGACATCATCCGAGCTCCCTGCATCCAGGTCACGTTCCTCAGCCGGGCTGCATCAGGGGAGGGCAGAGAGCAGCAGCTTCTGATGCTCCCCTCACAGCCCAGCCCAGGTGGGGAAAGTGACCAGGACGCATGGAGCACATAGTGTTGCTCCTCGCTCCCCCCACCCTCTGTGGGGCCACGGAGGAGCATTGGGGCAGGGGAGAGCAGTGAGCACCTTTGCACGGCCACACGGTGCCCTTTGACCCCCTGGAGCCCTGGGTGGCTGCCGGGGGCCCCACCCCTAAGGCCGGCCGGGCTCCCCAGCACGAGTAGCAGAGACACACGGAGACTGGCCACACACTCTGTCCAACCATTGCCATTGCAGGAGAGAAGGTGTCCATGGAATCGAATGCCCTGGCTCAGACAAGAGACACAGGGAGGTTTTGCTGTTCATGGATCCATGCAAAGGAAGTTGTGTCTCTGTGTGAAAATAGGGAGGGAAATGAAACACCCACCTGGTGGTGCCCAAGGCGGAAGGGACCCGTATCGGATTAGAACAGGACACGTTCTCAAGCAGCATGTTTCTCACTCTGCCCATCTGTCAGGTTTGATGATTATCAATGGAAATATTTTGCCATTGGGTCGTGTGTTTACACAGACATCGACATTTACCAACTAACACGTAATTCTCCCCGTCCTGCCTAGCCTGCCGGGGGGGAGTGTAGAAGGACAGAGTCACTCTGCCCAGAGCCCATGCCAGGCCTGGGCTCTCCATGCTGCCCACTTCCCACAACGCTGGGATCCTTCTCTGACCTCCCCCAGACCTCTGCCCCCCACCCCCACTGCTGGGCTCCCCTCCCCACACTGTCCAACTCCCCTGCTTCCAGGATCCCTCCCCTCTGCCCTCCTCCCCTCTGAGCAAAAACTCGACATTATTCCAGGGCCGCCCACAGGATTCAGGGGGCCTGGGGCAAAGCAATTTCGGGGGCCCCTTCCAGACCAAAATGTTGCAATACTGTAGAATACTGGATTCCCATGGGCAGCGGCGTAGCCAGGGTCTCACAAGAGGGGAAGCGAACACATAAAAAAAGGCACCACCCAACATAGCAAATTACTAATTACATCCGCTCCCTCCCACTTCCTGCCCCCTTCAGAACCCCCAATACCCCCCCACTCCTTGTCCCCTGACTGCCCCCTCCTGGGACCCCGGTCCCTGACTGCCCCCCTAGAACCCTACCTGTCCCCTGACTGCCCCGACCCTTATCCACACCCCTGCCCCCAGACAGACTGCCAGGACTCCCACACCTATCCGACCACTCCCCGCCCCCTGACAGGACCCCCAATATACACCAAGACACACCCCGTAATCCAAAGTGTGTGTGGGGGGGGCGGGGCAGGGACCACGCACCACTCCTGCCATTGAGGGTACATGGGCAGCTGCTTCTGCCCTAGCACCTGGCTCTAGTGTGTAGCCAGAATCCCTTGCGAGCAGGCGGAGGCATCCTGCTAGCAAAGGGAGCGTTTGATTTTAGAGTCTGATCCAAACAGACCCAGCAGAGAACACAACAATAGCCCTGCCTCTGCCATCCCAGCACAGGGCCCATAAACAAGAGAGGCAGAGACGTGCTCGTTACCGTGCATGGGGTGGAGAGGGAGCACAGACCAGGGACGGGGCATGGAGAAAAACCACAGAGAGGGAGAGAAGGAGAAAGTGAGGAAGGAGGAGAAGCCAGGACTGTGTCTCTGGAGGGAAGGCGCGTTCGGATGCAGCATGTTAATGAGACCCTTGCAAACACAAGGGCAAGAAGCAGGGAAGGGATTGCAGAGGACAAGCCGGGCTACTCACTCAGTCTCCCCTGTGGGGCCCTGTGGCATTGGGTAGCAGGGCCCAGGAAATGAAAATCTCTTAACCACACAGAACTGTTAACTGCTCCCAAATCCTTTTGTGCCACGGCCGCAAGCTTAGAAGAGCTTAAGCTGTGAGCTGCATGGACGGCCTCAAGAAATCTCTCTTGTGCGGAGCCTCAAGCAGGTTTGCATTGTGTGACCCCGATGAAAAGCCCAGCAGAGAAAGCTTGCAACTGTCCCAGCTCTTTCAGCCGCGTTTGGGGCCTTTAAATCACTCAGGCTGCATCTTCCAACTAAAATGCATCAACAATACAGCTCAGGCAAGCGGGCCGGGGGCCGGGCAGGCTGCCGGGCCAGCTGATAGCACTTCCCGCTGACGGCTGCTTTTCTAGGCTTGTGTTTTGCTGTTGGACAGAGGCCCAGACGTCCTCCCATCTAACCCCCCCTGCTCCCTGACTGCCCCAGCCCCCAGAAAGTCCCCACCCCGAACCATCCAACCCTCCCCCTGCTCCCTGACTGCCCCCCAGGACTCCTCTTACCACCCGGCAGCTCGAGCCGCTGGCTGCCTCTGGAGCCAAAGTTAAACACGTGCCAGCACACAGCCCCTCCCCCGCAGCGTGCTGAGGCAGCCAGGAGGGGGTGCAAGGGGGGGTCTGGCTGCTGGAGGCCCAATGGGAGCAGCTCAATCAGGCCCCGGCGGCCAATCAGCAGTGCCGCACTCTGTGCGGGGAGGGGGGGAGAAATTCCAGATCTTTCCACCTTATTCCAAATTCCTACTAAGGTGCCACTTTGGGGGAATGTGCTCAGTGGGGGAGCAGCAGCCCCCCCTGCTCCCCCCAGCTACGCTCCTGCTTGTGGGGGCCCCTGCAAGACCCAGGGCCTGGGGCAAATTGCCCCCCTTGCCCCCGCCTCTGGGCGGCCCTGCTAGCAGCTCTTCTGGGAGCGCAGGGGAGGAATGACTCCCCCTTCTCTAGCTTCTCCCCGTGGGGCTCTGGGGAGCAGGGAGGGTTGTGTGATAAATTCCATCCAACTCCCCCTTTGATCCAAGCCGAGGGACGTCTCAGCCTCCACGATCCCCTTGGCAGGGCCAAACAAGGGATGTTTTCCACTGCCCAGGAGACCCAGCCAGGGACTCAAGGCAGCCCCAGATTTTCCCTTTCTCCCTTCTGGGAAATCAAGTTCAAGTTCTACAAGGAGCTAAAGAAGCCTCAACCCTGCATCTGAATTAATGTCACATTTCTCACTGTCTGTCAGAAACAAATGTCATTTCAATCCCAGGTGAGTCCACTTCAGTCATTCCTCAGCCCGATTCCTTCACCCTCCTGCCTTAGCTTAGGGCATTGAGCCACCCTGTGGGCATTTCATGTCCCTTCTCAGTTTCACACAGAGACACAATTTCCTTTGCATGGATCCATGAACAGCAAAACCTCCCTGTGTCTCTTGTCTGAGCCAGGGCATTCGATTGTATTGACACCTTCTCTCCTGCAATGGCAACGGTCAAACAGAGGGGACGTGGCCACCATCAGCCCTGGCAGTGAGATATTCACTCTCCTCTTTCTTCATGCTGATGTTGTTATTCCATAAAACATGAACCATGGAATTAAAAGCTGAGTTTACTCCAGGGTGAGGAAAGAAAGGAGCCACCATCTCCCCAAAAAATCTCAGTGACCCAGAGAAAAGCTGCCCCTGTTATTGGAACTAATGATATGCTGGAGATATTCAGACTATCTGAATTGCCAAGCTACCAAGGAAAGTGGTGGATTCTCCATCTCTTGAAGACTAGATGCCTTTCTGGAATGTGTTTGCCCCCAAACTATCTCTTGTGTCATACAGGAGGCCTGTCATATGCAGGGGGGGTCAGATTAGATGCTCTAATGGTCTCTTCTGGCCATAAAGTCGACTAATTTCTGAAAATCTGAGTGTAGCATTGGGAGCAGCGTCTGATGTTTCCCTGTCTAGCCGGCTTGCTGCCTAGAACGAACGCTTCTTGAGTGGGGTGATCCACAGGGAGTAGCTCAAACCTCCAAAGTGCCTGGCCAGGGGCAGGACATTAGCCCAGCAAGGGAGGGGTGTGGCAGTGACATCACAAAGGCCTTTTGCAGGACCTCAGACTATTGGTCTGATAGGGAAAATTTGCCCCCCCTGTCCAGCCTAGGTTATTATTTGCTTGCAGCATTTATTGTATTAAGCCCAAAGGCCTATAGTCTAGACAAATGTTATATATAAAGCCAAGGTTTGCATTTTTGCTCTTATATGTTTATCTGTATAAAGGGCATTCAGGGAAAATAAGGAACCGAAAGAAGGAAATAAGATAGGAGTATTCAGCTTGTTTTTGCTTTCTGTATGAATTTTAGCTGGCATAAGTAACCGCAGAGTAAGGGTCTTAAGACTGGCAGACCACCAACGAAAACTGCCCAGAAACAATGAAAGGAAAAACCATATATGGAAGAAGATTGCAGTAGCTTGCTTATGTTATAAGCGTTACTCCCAAATAAGGGAATTTTAAGAAAATGCTAATTTGCGGTTTTAACCTTTATAAGCGTGATAAGAATTGAAACAGGCAGAGGGGAGCTTAACCCTTATAGGGGAATACGCTACCTCTCTCCCTGCATGCATGCTTGTACTCCAATAAAGTGCCTCAGGCTGCCTGATTCTAAATTCAAAGGTGTGGTCAATTTTTTTCCACAACAATTTGGGGGCTCGTCCGGGATCCACAGATGACGTCCCTGGATCGGAGGACCGCGGGCGGTTCCCTTCCAGACCCCGGGCCCATCTAACAGGTAAGAGACCTTTTGAAATCTCTAGAGGGGTCTGAAGGAGGACTGATCCGTAGGCTCCGGCTTGGGGTAAGTCACAAGCTGGATCTGAACTTTTAACATCAGGCAGGCCTGACGCCTTTTCTTGAGGTTGATTTGACCTGTGTAAATCCCGGCGTGGTAACGAGTCCGGAGTTGGTTGGTTGGTTGGTTGTTTGGAAGTGCCGGCAAGCTCAAGCCTCGGACCCGCGCTCCTTTTCGTCCGAGGGAACTGATAGCCTTTTTTGGGAATCGGGGGTCCCGGAGCCACCAGGTTGGGAGGGACCAGAGCAGTATTCGCCCTGGCGACTGTGCCAGGAACGTGCCTGTATGTGTGAGGCCGTGCGGCCTGTGTGTGTATAAGGCCGAGCGGCCGGAGTGTGTTGGTCGTGGAAAGACGCCCCAGACCCCCTGCGAAGCAAGAAATTGCTCGTGACCGGGGGTGTTCTGAAAGCAAGCTCCACAACCCGCTTGACGAAAAATTGAAAAGCTTCCCTGACTGGCAGGCCCTGGTAAGTGGCTAACCAGTCAGGGTGCTTGTGTGTTCCCCATCCTGTTGCCCTTTACCCCTCCACGTCCCCATGATCCTGTGACCGCTCTTTGAGCACTGCCTTCACCGAAAGGCCGCAGGGTCCCTTTGTTTCCCCCCCCCGGAGCTATAAGCTCCCTTCCCTTCTCAGAGAGGAGGGAAGCCCCAGGGAAACCGCACCGTCGGCTCGGAAGCTGCTGCAGCACCGTTGGCTTGAAGGCTGGTGCTCAGGGCTGAAGAAAGACGTGCGGAGACCACGGGCTTTTCTGTTAGCCCGCCCCCCATTACCCGCTCGCCCTGTAGGTTTGGCAGAGGCGGTATCCCGAGCCTCGGAACCTGCTCCCTTGTGTTCCTGCCATGGGCAGGTCGGTGGGCCACTGGTGATAGAACCGGGGCAGTCCTAATAAGCATTCCTTGTGTGATTGGCTTGAGTAGAAGCAAGAGCTGGAGTGAGAATGGGGTCCGGAGGGGTCAAAAGCCATTCCGGTCCCACCTAAAGGCACGCCTGCTGCTTATATGTATGTACATTATGGTTCGTTGACGTGTAAATATTTAGAGAGATGGACTTGGTATACTAGGGATGATTTGAAACTGCAGTTTCCCCTGGAGGGAAGTTTTGACCTTGACTGGATTGTGCACCTGAGGGGAGCCCTTCTTGCCAATGCCGTACCTCAGGGACAGTTTGATGCGTATTTTTTGTGGTATGATGAAATGGGAAGGAGGCGTCAGGAGTCTCAGGTTAGGGGACTAAAGGATTCTCAGGAGAAACTTAAGCAAAAGCTTAAGGAGACACAGGATAAATTGATCCTTACGTGTGGCCCTACAGACCAGCCCACTGCTGGCCCGAAATCATCCCTTTTTCCTGTTCGCCCTATTACAAAGGCGACGGCTTCTTGTTTAACCCCATCAGCCCCGTCCCCTGATGTGATTGATTTGTTCCTGGAGTGCAGACAGTGGCCCACCCAACTCCGAGACCAAGCCCCAGCCTCGGATGAGAAAGGGGACGACTCGGTAAATCCCTCACAGGAGGCCTCTGTCCGCTCTGAACCCCCTTCTTATATATCTACTACTACCCAGTTCCCTTCGACTTCGAGAGGGTCAGGTTCCTCGGATTCCGAATCGGGGAAGTTGAATTCCTCGGGGAACTCAGGATCCACTCAGGTTTCCCCTGAGGCTCAGCAACGACTTGCAGAGTTATCTCAGCACGTCGAAGAAGCGATTGCCAGAGCTGCAACTGACTGTGATTCTACCGAAGATCCAGTACGGCGTCTATCAGATGCCTTTGAATTATTAAAAACCTTTGTGCAATCACCTACCTCACCCCCAGCTTTCCGTACCCGATATAAAACGCTTGTAAGGAAGGGTCAGGATAAAACGGGTAATCAATATGAGGAGTTGTTTAACCCTCAGACAGGGAGTTTGCTGTTGCCTTTGAGGCAATTACCCGGAGGAGATGGACGGTTGGTAACTGTACATGCTCCTTGGTCACCAGTTGATTTATATAATTTGATTGACAAATTTCCTAAAATTAGGGAAGATCCCGAGAAATTTCAGGAACAATTGAAAATGGTTGTACAGTGTTATGACCCATCCTGGGCTGACATGGATCAGCTCCTGCGAGCCATGTTACCCAGGGAGACACTTAATCGTCTCTACGATAAAGCACACTGGCCAGGATCAGAGGACGGACCAAATCTTACACATCAGGACTTGGTTCGACACAGGGAAAATTTAATCAGAGAAGTCCTTTCGGTGTGTCCCAAACGGACTGACTGGACTAAAATAAATGCATGTAAACAATTGAAGGGAGAAAATCCTGCTGATTATATGGAACGCCTTAAACAGGCATTTGAAAGGTATTCAGGTATTAACAGGGCGGAAGAAACGGCTCGACAAGCTGTAGTGGCAGCCTTCGTTCAGGGGCTCCTCCTGAAAATTAGTGAGCCGTTGAAATTAGCAATCGTTGATTGGGAAGGAAAAGACATGGAAGGTATTTTGGCTGCCGCCCAACATTTTTTTCGACTATTGGAAAAGAAAAAAAGAGGACACTGAAACCAAACTCATGGCTTTACAGATTCAGAATTTACAAGGACCCCAGGATAAATTCTCTAAACAGAAACAAAATAGAGACATTCCTATAGTGGCTTTTCACCCAAACCCCAGTACTAGCACCTCGCGTGCTTGTTTTGAATGTGGGCAAGAGGGGCATTGGAGGGCACAATGTCCCCGAATATACTGTGCTTATTGTAAAAGGAATGGGCATTTAATAAGAAACTGCTCTAAGCGACCTACGGGGCCTCGTTCAAGCCCAGCACAGGAGCAAAACTCTTTTCAGACATCTCAGCCTTTCCCTGACCCACCCCCTTTACAATTTAATTGTTAGGAGAGCCATGAGATTAGTGACATCGTTGCTTCACTTCTTCCGGTGGATCAAACTGGTCCAACTGTCTCTTGTATTATTAATGGTATCCCCACCCCCTGCTTAATAGATACTGGAGCCTCACGTTCTACTCTGAGGGCACAAGAATTTTCATCCGTACCCCTATCCACGGATATTGTTACTGCGGTGGGTGTGGGAAACTCCCCTATTCCCCACCCTGTTACATCCCCTTTGTCTGTTTCTATTGGTCCCTTATCTGATTATCATGCGTTTCTTCTTAGCCCATGTTCCCCTGTAAATTTATTGGGAAAGGATTTGCTGTGTAAATTGAACTGTACTATATTTTGTACCCCTGACGGGGTGTTTTTGGAGGTGCCCGATCCTGCACAAAATGAAGTTTTAGCTCTGTTGCAGGGGGGGCAGCCTCCACCGGGGGATGCCGAGCCTGGCACTTCCTTATTGCAACAGGAATTGCTAGCTAAGGTTTCTCCTTCACTGTGGGCGGACCATGTAAACCAGGTTGGACGTATTGGCTCTGCCCAGCCGGTGAAGATTTGTGTGAACCCAGCAAAGCCACTTCCCAGAATTCGACAATATCCTCTGTCTAAACAGGCTGAGGATGGCATTCGTCCAGTGATTACTGCCCTGTTGGAGCAGGGCGTTATCGTGCCAACAGTTAGTGAATGTAATTCTCCCATTTTTCCTGTACGTAAGCCTGGGAAACAAACTTGGCGATTCGTTCAGGATCTTCGAGCTATTAATGCTGTTATTGTTCCCAGTTTTCCTGTGGTCCCAAACCCTGCTACTATTCTTTCATGTATTCCTTTTTCAGCGTGTTATTTTTCTGTGATTGATCTGTGTTCTGCTTTTTTTTCTATTCCTATCCATAAGGATAGTCAATATTTGTTTGCCTTTACTTATCAGGGTTTTCAGTATACCTGGACTAGGTTACCACAGGGTTATACTGAATCTCCTACTATCTTTTCTCAAATCTTAAAAAGGGATTTGGATGATATTAAATTTCTCATGGGTTCTGTTTTGATCCAGTATGTAGATGATTTGTTACTTGCTTCTGATACTTTAGAAGCCTCTAAGGCGGACACACTTATTTTACTTCAGGCATTAGCTCAAAAGGGCCACAAAGCCTCTAAAGCAAAACTGCAACTTTGCTTGCCTTTGGTCCGCTATCTTGGACATGATATTTCGGCAGGGCAGCGAGGTTTATCTCCTTCCCGTGTGCAGGCTATCCTTCAGATACCTAAACCGATCACAAGGAAGCAGATGCGGGGATTCCTTGGCATGGCAGGTTACTGCCGACAATGGATTCCTGGATATGCTTCTCTTGTTCGCCCTTTATATGATTTAACCTTGAATAGGGTATCTGATCCTATTTTTTGGACAGAGGAAGCTGAAAATGCTTTTCAACAAGTTAAATGTGCCTTAGCTCAAGCCCCCGCATTAGGCCTCCCTGATTATAAAAAACCTTTTACTCTGTACTGTCATGAAAAAGACGGTTCAGCCCAAGTAGTGCTTACTCAGTTGCATGGCGATAAAAATAGACCAGTGGCTTATTTTAGTTCCTTTTTGGATTCTGTAGCGGTGGGTTTGCCTCCATGTCTTCGATCTGTGGCTGCAGCGGCCACTCTTGTGGAGGCTTCAGCTACGTTGGTGTTAGGTAATCCTTTAACTGTTGCTGTTCCACATGCGGTTACGGCCCTCCTTACTAAGGGCCACACTCAGCACCTTTCTAATTCTCGGCTCACTAAATATGAATTGCTGCTTTTGAATGCAGCAAATGTAACCTTAGTTAGGTGTCCAGTTCTTAACCCAGCCTCTTTGTTACCTACAGCAATTGATGGTGAGCCTCATGATTGTGTATCTGTTACTGCTGAGCTTATAACCCCTAGAGCTGATCTGCAGGATGTCCCCCTTCAAAACCCTGATTTGATATTTTTTGTAGATGGATCTTGTCTTAGGAATTCAGCTGGCCAGCTTATGGCGGGCTATGCTGTTTGTGATTTGTATAGTATTATAGAGGCTTTTTTCCTTCCGACTGTTAAATCTGCTCAAATAGCCGAATTGTTTGCCCTTACCAGAGCTTGCCACCTGGCTACCGGACGTTCGGTAACCATTTATACCGACTCCAGATATGCCTTTGGAGTTGTGCATGATTATGGGCAGCTCTGGAAATATAGGGGTTTTCTTACTTCTAGTGGTTCACCTATTTGCAATGGCTCCTATGTTTCAGCCCTTTTATTTGCCCTCCAGCTCCCTTCTTCTATTGCTATAGTAAAATGTTTGGCCCACCGAAAACCCTGCGATGATGTTACGCGAGGAAATGCCCTGGCGGATGCTGCCGCCAGGCAAGCGGCCCTTTCCGGGTCTCCGGCTCCCACCGAAATATTCCCCCTTTGGGTACTTCAGCCTCTTTCTCCAGCTACGTCCTCTCAGGACCTTGCACGAATGCAGGAATCTGCACCTGAGAAGGAGAAGGTTGCCTGGAAGTTGTCTGGGTGCTCGAAACACCCAGGAGATGCTTTGTGGCGTGATATAAATGGTCGCTTGGTTGCGCCCCAGGCTTTTCTTCCCTACCTGGCTCGCTTGGCCCATGGCTTAGCCCATGTGGGTAAGGGAGGGATGATTGCATCGGTAGCGAGACACTGGTATGCCCCAAAGTTTTCCAGTGTGGCTCAGCACTATTGCAATTCTTGTTCCATCTGTTTAGCACATAACAGCGGTAAACCAATCCGCACTAATCTGGCAGCTCACCCTGTACCGTGGGGGCCATTTGTGAATATTCAAATTGATTTCATAAGTATGCCAAAGTGTTGTTCTTATGAATATGTGCTAGTGTGTGTGTGTATGTATTCTGGGTGGGTTGAGGCCTACCCTTGTGTTAAGGCTGATTCCATCACAGTGGCAAAGAAGCTATTGAGGGATTTTATTCCTAGGTTTGGACTACCTGTCTCTATAAATAGTGATAGAGGTACTCATTTTACTGGCCAGATCATGCAGCATCTTTGTAAGACCCTCAACATCGTGCAACATTTGCACTGTGCTCACCACCCTCAAAGTGCAGGGGCGGTGGAGCGTAAGAATGGGGAGCTTAAGAACAAGCTCGCCAAGCTATGTTCTGAGACTGGCCTTAAGTGGCCTGATGCCCTGCCCTTAGCTCTGATGCAAATGAGGAACACCCTGATGCGAAAGCATGGGTTGTCTCCACATGAAATTCTCATGGCTCGACCAATGAGAATGCCAGTCTCCCCACCCTTACTCCCTAAGCAAAGTGATTTACAGCTAGATGATGATGCTGTTTTGGATTATTGTAGGGCACTAATCCGTCATGTTAGATTTATCCATTCACAGGTTAAAGACGCCCTACCCGAACCTGCAGATACTGCATGCCACCCATTGCAGCCCGGTGATTGGGTCTACCTTAAAGTGCACCAACGGAAATCCTCCCTGGAACCTCGGTGGAAGGGCCCTCTCCAGGTGCTGTTGGTTACTCACACGGCGGTCAAGTGCCAAGGATTCCCACGTTGGGTCCACGCCTCTCACTGCAAAAAAGGTTGCCCCACCTTTGGATCCCACTACGGCACCCTTCGTTCCTAAGGTTCAAAATCAAGTCACTAAAAAGGACTATAATCCAGTAGGAAATTCTTTAACACCTAAGCCCCAGGACGAGGAGCCAAGATATAATCTCAGGAAAAGACTTTAACGGAGAATTAGGAAAAGACTTATTTCCAATCTGTTAAGAGACTCATTGCAATGGCTGATCCAAGAGCAAAAATCAAAGAATCAGCAATGGTGCGAAAGTGGCTTATGCCGTCCCTTTGGTTTATTTGTGTAACTATGTTTTTTTATTGCTTTTGAATCTTCATGATACCCTTATGTTTTTTTGGATGTCAGGGAAAGTTAATGCACCCGTTACCCCGATCCCTATAACATCTTTAAGTCCCCCCTTACGAAAGACCAAACCGATCTTGTACAAAACGAAACCAACCCCACCCACGAAGTCATGTCCAGCCCCAGTAAAGAAAAGGATAGCGCGGTCGCCTGAGGTGAGGAAGGGACTTACACCTTTGACCATAAAAGATATAGAGAATTGGCCCTGGTATAAAAGACGCAATATAGTCCACTGGCAGGGGGGGAACATGTGGAATATATTCTTGGGAATGTGGTACCGAATGGCTGGCAGGATTTATCCCACAAGCTGCACATTGTACTAAGGGCCAAGTACCATACCCATGTCAAACTATTCCCTACTTGTTATCGGAACCTAATCCTTCCTTTTCAACAGCCCCAACAAGACAAATTGTTCCTACCCTCCATCCCCGCCCCCACCAAGAACAGAACATGACCTTTGACGATTTTACATGGCCTAGGCCCTCTTTTATTAGCAATTTATTTTCTTATTGTTCAACCAAATTAATTTTTTTTGCTCAAGGCCACCTTTACCAGCGGGTAATAGAGTGGGAACCTTTGGGAACTGTACGTGTTCATTCTATTAACGTTTCTGTTTATTATGATACCACACCCACAAAAACCGTTTCCTTTATGCAACAGTGGGGAAAGGATACAGATGCGATGTTATTCCCTGGCCTGTGTCAAACCCTTAATACCCAGGGTACCTTTTGTTTCCTAATCACCCAGGTGACAGTAGATGCTGTAACCACCCATAGACGATGTTCCACGCAAACCAAATTTTTGTGCGAAGAAACTTTCCCTCTCACTGAAAATATTACATGTACTCTTGTTCAATTTACCCCTACACATACTGTTAACGAGACCATATCTAAGCAGGGTATACAAGTCCACCCCCAACAGTTGTGGTATGAACCTTTGGCAACTACTGATCCCGAGGGATTTAAATGGACTATACTTAATGCCACATTAGGGACTATTAGGTTTATATTGCCTTTGACTCATTTTCAAATTGCCACCATTTATCCTATTTGTACCCGGGGGGCGGCCATCCCACTAGTATTACAACGTGTTTGGATCCATAAGTCTAGGAAAAGGAGGGATCTTCCTAACGCATTGTGGAAGGGGGCAAATAGTGTTGCCTCCGCTTGGAGTGTCTATAAGACCTATCAACATGACAATAGATTGGGACAATTGGAACAAGCAGCGGGTTTTATTACCGGGGCACAGATCACTGGGGTCAAGGCCGGGGTTGGAGAACTACATTTAATCTCCACCCTTAGTGTCATCACCCACGACATGTTAAGCCAAATGATCCGGAGCGTTTCTGAAGCTGGGAAGGCATCGCAGTGGGACCACGCATGTGCAGAGGTACAAGAATTCCTTAATACCCAATTAAATTCTATTCAAGAAGACCTCAAGCACCAAACTTGGCCCACTGCCCTTACAGATACTTCGGGCGTGCCACCTGACTTATGGCCATGGAAACATACATGGAGATTCTCAGGATGGAATTGCTTAAGCTCATATTGCTCTTTCCAGGCTTATGGTCCTGTGAAAGGTGTTTGGGCCCCCACGTACCGCATTCTCCCTGGACCTTGGGGAGGTTGCTTATGGGACTGGGTAATCCACCGAGATGTGTGGGAAGTTAAGCCACCCCACGGCCCCAATCGGTTTTTGCTCGGTGCCACGGAAATAAGACCTGATCTTTGGATAGGATTGGGTAATTTGTGGACTTTATGGCCTTTAGAACCGCCCCAATTGCAGTGTATTCGTAAGCTTAGCCCTGGAGAGATTATTACTATACATGAGCACATATGTTGGGCAGGTAGCGGAAACTTAACGAATCTCACTCCCCAGCCCATTATCCAAGCCAATAATAGTTGCATAATAGTTAACTCATTTCACTTAAGGGATTCAATTTTTAATTTAATTACTGACTCTGGCACGCATGCAATTTATTGGCCGGCGGAAAAAAAATATCAACTTTCTTTGTCTTTTATTATTCCAGTTAATTGGACTGCCCTAGTATATGATCGATTTTCCTCTTTAATGTCTCTTTTACCACAAATTCAACAAATTTCTCAACTACAAGGGCGGATTCACATCCTTGAAAACATATACAACACTGAACTGCATGCCTTTCAAACAACTCATAGAGTTACAACTCTCTGTACGGACACAGATATCCTCTGTTTTATTACTCAAATTTTATACTCCCGGACCCATAGGTACATTTTATGGGGTCTCTTAGGCGGATTGTTGTTGTGTTTTTGTCTTTGTTTTTGTTGTTTTTGTTGTCCTCGTTTAATACCCATTTTTTATAAGCCCTCTCCCCGGGTGACCCTCGTTCCATTGAGAGAAATAGACCTTTGCCCCCCTAACTCCCTTCTTAACCTGAATATACCCCCCATTGCTGAAAGTAATTTTTTAGAGAACCTTCAGGAAATTGAAGTTATTAACCTGGACATTCAGGACCTAATGCATATTCAGGTTTAAATGGGTTGATGCCTATGAATATAGGCATCAAAAAGGAGGGAATGATAGGGAAAATTTGCCCCCCCTGTCCAGCCTAGGTTATTATTTGCTTGCAGCATTTATTGTATTAAGCCCAAAGGCCTATAGTCTAGACAAATGTTATATATAAAGCCAAGGTTTGCATTTTTGCTCTTATATGTTTATCTGTATAAAGGGCATTCAGGGAAAATAAGGAACCGAAAGAAGGAAAT
The DNA here is from genome assembly GCF_020497125.1 of Mauremys mutica. NCBI lineage: Eukaryota > Metazoa > Chordata > Testudines > Geoemydidae > Mauremys > Mauremys mutica. The sequence continues at coordinate 874,241 of NW_025423260.1, forward strand.
AAGATAGGAGTATTCAGCTTGTTTTTGCTTTCTGTATGAATTTTAGCTGGCATAAGTAACCGCAGAGTAAGGGTCTTAAGACTGGCAGACCACCAACGAAAACTGCCCAGAAACAATGAAAGGAAAAACCATATATGGAAGAAGATTGCAGTAGCTTGCTTATGTTATAAGCGTTACTCCCAAATAAGGGAATTTTAAGAAAATGCTAATTTGCGGTTTTAACCTTTATAAGCGTGATAAGAATTGAAACAGGCAGAGGGGAGCTTAACCCTTATAGGGGAATACGCTACCTCTCTCCCTGCATGCATGCTTGTACTCCAATAAAGTGCCTCAGGCTGCCTGATTCTAAATTCAAAGGTGTGGTCAATTTTTTTCCACAACAATTTGGGGGCTCGTCCGGGATCCACAGATGACGTCCCTGGATCGGAGGACCGCGGGCGGTTCCCTTCCAGACCCCGGGCCCATCTAACAGGTAAGAGACCTTTTGAAATCTCTAGAGGGGTCTGAAGGAGGACTGATCCGTAGGCTCTGGCTTGGGGTAAGTCACAAGCTGGATCTGAACTTTTAACATCAGGCAGGCCTGACGCCTTTTCTTGAGGTTGATTTGACCCGTGTAAATCCCGGCGTGGTAACGAGTCCGGAGTTGGTTGGTTGGTTGGTTGTTTGGAAGTGCCGGCAAGCTCAAGCCTCGGACCCGCGCTCCTTTTCGTCCGAGGGAACTGATAGCCTTTTTTGGGAATCGGGGGTCCCGGAGCCACCAGGTTGGGAGGGACCAGAGCAGTATTCGCCCTGGCGACTGTGCCAGGAACGTGCCTGTATGTGTGAGGCCGTGCGGCCTGTGTGTGTATAAGGCCGAGCGGCCGGAGTGTGTTGGTCGTGGAAAGACGCCCCAGACCCCCTGCGAAGCAAGAAATTGCTCGTGACCGGGGGTGTTCTGAAAGCAAGCTCCACAACCCGCTTGACGAAAAATTGAAAAGCTTCCCTGACTGGCAGGCCCTGGTAAGTGGCTAACCAGTCAGGGTGCTTGTGTGTTCCCCATCCTGTTGCCCTTTACCCCTCCACGTCCCCATGATCCTGTAGGGTCTGGCTGCGGGTAGGGCAAGGGGTGCAGGGCTGGCTGCAGGCAGGGGCTGGCTGCAGGCAGGGCATGGGGTGCGGGGCTGGCTGCAGGCAGGGCATGGAGTGCGGGGCTGGCTGCAGACAGGGGCTGGCTGCGGGCAGGGCAGGGGGATGCAGCAGGGGTTGGCTGGAGCCGGGGCGTGCAGGACTGGCTGGAGACAGGGGCTGGCTGCAGGGAGGGCAGGGGGTGGAGGGCTCACTGAAAATGTCCTGAGAGGTATTTTAAGGTGAAGATAACGCCATGGTTACCAGTTGACTGGCACATCCTGGGTTAAAGAAAGGAAGTGTCGAAGAGTTCGATCACGAAGAGTGGAACACAATTTGGGGGCTCGTCCGGGATGGCAACGCCCACGGACACACAGACGGCTGCTACAGATCGTTCCCCTTCAAACCCCATGGCGCCACAATAGAGGTAAGAGACCTTTTGAAATCTCTATTGGGGTATCGGAGGAGGACTGTCTGTGGGGAACGTCTGTTTCTGTTGGGCTCACGCCATCTGAACTTATTGACTGTGCAGCAGGATCAAATGCAGAGTGGTATTGGGGAGAGGCCCCAATAAGGTTAGTTTATAGCAGTACTGGGAACTGCTGAGTTGGCCAACAGGTAATGCATAAGGTAATGCATTAGAATGCACCGGTGCTGAGGGGTTTTTACCGCCTCAAGAGGGGTTGTCATACCGCCTAATAGTATTGGTCCGGACCGGGTAACGATGCATCTTGGTTAAAAAAAAAAAAAAAATTAAAAAAAAAATTTTTTTTAAAGAAATAAAAAGGTTAAAAAAGGGTTAAATAGAGGAAAAGAGGCCTTGGTGTGTGTGTGTGTGTATACCTGTGTGAGTGTTCATTACTGGAAAACGCCCAGATTGCCCTGTGAAGCGATTGCTAATGATCAGGAGTAGTCTAACGCAAGCCCAGTAACTAGTGGATCTTTAGGAGATCCGACCCACGGTGGGCTGACTCAGCTTGGCATAGTCCGGCGAGAAAGCTGCCTGGGTCTAGGAGTGTGTAAACCCATCTTCCCTCCCTTTCCCTTCTGTGTGGGCTACTGACAATCTAATCGTCTCCCTGGAAGCAATTAAAGTACGCGGCTTTATCTCCCAGAGACTAGCCGACGCTCTTTGCTAAAAGGGAGTGTAAGAGGGTCGTAGTCTTTCTTGTAAGTCTCTCCTGTACGTGAGTGCCCTGTAGGGAGGGATTCTTAAATTCTGGTCCGCTAGCGCGGACAGGGACCCCCTCAGTTGGTGTGACTGGAAAATGGGGGGGGAACAGTCTAAACTTTCCACTTTACCCCCTAAGGGTACCCCAGCATATTACATGTACGTACATTATGGTCCTAAAACCTGCAGGTATTTAAATGATTGGAATCTGTACACGCGTGAAAATTCATTTAAACAATGCCCATTAAAAGGTACTTTTAAGTTAAATAAACTTACATACCTCAGGGAAACCCTTAAATCACACGCCTCTGCTGCGCAGTGCGAGCACTTTCTGTCTTGGTGGGAGAAAGCAACAAAGAGACTCCATGAGTCTCGGGTGCGGAGTCTGAAGGACTCCCAGGAGAAATTAAAAACTGAAGTACAGGATTTAAAACTTAAATGTCAGACATCCAAATGTCTTCCTGCTCCAGTGCAGCCCTCTGCTTCTCTTTATCCTCAATTAGTTAAACCTAAAAGTGAGAAGAAAACTACAGAAGATATAGTGGATTTTTTTAGCAGCATTCCACAGCCGCAGCCCGTTCCCCCCACGGCCCCCCCTTCTCGGACTGTGCAGGCAGTGGTTGTCTCGCCGCCGCAAATATCAACTGCACAAGTTGTTCATTCTCCTTCTTCGGAAGAATTATCTTCTTCCCTACTGACTGACACCAGTAGTCCGGTTAACCCTGCTTCTGCTGATAACCATGCCGGCTACTTTCTTAGAAGCACGACACAGGCAATCCTGGCTCCTTTAAAAAACTTGCCTGGAGCTGGAGCTATAGGGGGGTTAATTAAGGTACATGCCCCTTGGACACCTGAAGATCTTAGAAACTTGGTAAAAGAATTTCCTAAAATCAGGGAGGAGCCAGTAAAGTTTAGAAAAGAGCTCCAGACAGTGATTCAGTGCTATAATCCATCTTGGGCAAATATTAATCAACTTTTACAAGCTGTACTGCCATCTAAAGTTCAGCAACGGCTTAATAGACAGGCTGCTTGGCCTGATACCAACCCTGGTATTGGGAATGATTTAAAAGAGGCTAGAAATCGTCTCTTGACCTCTATTTCAGAAGTTTGTCCTAAGAAAACAGATTGGACTAAGATTGCAAATTGTAAACAAAATAAGGGGGAATCCCCTGCTGATTATCTTAATCGACTGACTAAGGTCTTTAAACAACATTCAAAAATTACTAATCCAGCTAATAATGCCAAAAAAGCGGTAAAAGCTGCTTTTGTTCAGAAACTCTTGCCAAAAGTTCAGCAACCATTAAAAACTATTTGTATTGGCTGGCAAACTAAACCCCTTTCAAAATTGGTAACAGTTGCAAATCATTGTACGGCTTGCAGAAACCAGAAAAAAAAAACTAGTAAAACTTGGGTTGCCCCTTGTCCTGGACGGATCTCTCTCAATTAGTAAACAATCATAACAATTTTTATACCTTCTTAACAGACAGTGGCTAGCAAACCTGGAGACAGTAAAAGTAAACATTTGCATTTGTTTATACATAAGCCTATTCGTTATCTTATTTGTCTGCAATACTAGAACAGAAAACAAGACTGCAATTCACAAGGTCGTAACGACTCTTCACACAATTCACTCTGCACCAGATACAGGGTCACATCTTAACTTCTGCTAATTAGCTAACATACATTAAGATCCCTTCAAACCTTTATTAATTAATTCTTGGCCTCCACACTCCCCCCTTTTGTACTTCTAGTACAACAAATACCTCAAATCTCAATTTGCATTAAACCATGGATTTCAGAGTCTACAGGAGACATCTCAACCTTAGGGGTTTTCATGGGATGTAATGACAATGCATGATGAGCATGAACATGAAAAGTATTATTACCATCAGTACGTCCTTTACAACAACAACAACAATAACAGAATCCCACACCAACCAACAAACTACAAACAATAACATCCCCATAGGAATAAAATAATGGGGTTGTCGTACAGTTTTGGTAACAAAGCACAATACATCAAACTTAGTACATAAAGTAGACACTCTATAAGCTGTATGAAAGGCATTCTGCTCAGCATGATATATATTCTGAAGCATGTGAATTTGCCCTTGCAACTCAGAGATTCTGCGAACCTCTGGCAACAATGAAAGCAAATTCTGAAACCGATCAGGTACTATTCTAGTCCAATTAAAATATACCTGAAATCTAAGAGCTACATGTAACAGTCTATCTGCAGGCCAGTAAATAATATGATTGCCTGCAGCAGTGGTAAGATTAAAATGTATATCTCGTAATGTGGTGGTATTAACGTACACACAGCTATCATTAGCCTGAAAAAGTGGGTGTCCTGTAAGGGTAGTTCCTCGACCTCTACCCTCCCAGCAAATATTGTCATAAACAGTGACAACTTCCCCTGGCTCGATCACGAGCCAGAACACAAGCTCGAGTCAAAGCCACAAGTTCAGCTACTTGAGAGGAAAACACTGAAGAAAGGAAAGCACTTTCAACAACAGCACAGGTAGTGCAGACAGCATAACCAGCAACTAATTTACCCTTAGAATCTCGCAAACACGAGCCATCCACAAAGTAAAGGAGATCAGGATTCTGCAAAGGCACATCCAGTAAATCATCTCTAGGACGAGTAAGAACAGACGTTACAAATACACAATCATGTGGGTCTCCATCATCAGGCCCAGGCAACAAAGAGGCTGGATTAAGAACAGGGCAACGAGCCAAAGTAATATGAGAGGAAGATAGCAAAACCAGCTCATATTTGATAAGACGAGAAGCGGATAAATGCTGCGTCCTAGATTTCAACAAGAGTGCAGCCACAGCATGTGGAACACACACACTTAAAGGAGAACCCAATACAATAGATTCAGATAACTGAACAGAAAGGGCCGCGGCCGCTACAGCCCGTAAACAAGGGGGAAATCCTACCGCCACAGCGTCTAGGGCAGTACTGTAGTAAGCAATTGGACGGTGTTTGTCCCCGTGCTTTTGCGTTAGTACAGCCAAAGCAAACCCATTACGCTCATGACAGAAAAGAGTAAATGGTTTAGTATAATCAGGAAGTCCCAGGGCCGGAGCAGTAGATAATCTCTGTTTAATAGCAACAAAAGCGCTCTCAGCCTCTGGGGGCCAAGGAAGAGGTTCAGGGGTACCAGACTTAGTCAGATCCTGTAAGGGTTTAATCACTGTTGCATAACCTAAAATCCACTGTCTGCAATATCCAGTCATGCCCAGAAAAGCACGCATTTGAGAAACAGTACTAGGCCTAGGCATATTTAAAATAGCTGAAATACGAGAGTCTGATAAATGACGCTTGCCATGAGAAATATCATGACCAAGATAATAAACCTTGGGTTGACACAGTTGGAGTTTCTCCTGGGATGCTTTGTGACCTTTGGCAGCTAAAGCAGTTAAAAGAGTCAGAGTATCAGTTTTAGAAGAGTCAAAAGAGAAAGACGCCAGTAAAAGGTCATCCACATATTGTATAAGTACTGATTTTCCAGGGAAAACCACATCATCCAGATCCTTCTTCAGTATCTGAGAAAACAGGGATGGAGACTCAGTATACCCTTGGGGTAACCTGGTCCAGGTATACTGACATCCTTTATAAGTAAAGGCAAACAAATACTGACTATCTGGGTGAATTGGAATAGAAAAAAAAGCTGAACACAAATCTACAACAGTAAAATAAGTGGCTGACGGTGGAATACAAGAAAGAATTGTAGCTGGATTTGGAACCACTGGAAAAGAAGGCAAAACCACAGCATTAATAGCGCGAAGGTCTTGAACAAACCGATAGGTATTCCTTCCTGGCTTCTTTACAGGAAAGATAGGAGTATTACAAGAACTAATAGTGGGAACAATAATACCCTGTTGCAATAAAGATTCTATAACCGGAGCTATGCCTGCCACTGCTTCAGGACACAGTGGGTATTGTGGAATCCTTGGCAAAAGCTTAGCAGGGTCCACAAAAATGTTAACCAGCTCGGCTGTTCTAATCTGTCCCACTTCATTTGCATGACGAGACCAGAGATGGGGGGGCACTTGTGACAACAAATGCACAAGGTCAGGGCTGAGTGGAGACTGCGACGCAGCTGGCTCGGATATATGGAGTGTGGCCAACACCAGGTTAGTATTCTCATCAGGAACCTGTAAGAATACGCCATCTGGTGTACAGTAAATGGTACAACCTAATTTACACAACAGATCTCTTCCCAGCAAATTCACAGGAGAAGTAGAACTGAGTAGAAAGGAATGTTTATCTTCTAGAGGGCCAAGAAAAATTTCGAGGGGTACTGTGACAGGATGCGAAACAGGACAGTTTGAAATGCCCACAGCATTAACAGACAAAGTGGACAAAGGAACAGAGGGAAACTCCGAGGATCTCAGAGCAGATCTACTAGCCCCAGTGTCCACAAGACAAGTAACAGATTTACCAGCAATATTACAATCAACAAATGGGCCTTCTTGATTAATAGGAATTAAAGGATTCATGATGCAGTTACGTTTCCTCAGGCTGTCCTAGTAAGGGGTCCCTTGTGGGGAGAATACAGGCGCTTCAGGATTGGGGAACTGAGTAGGATTTCGAGCAAATCAATTTGGACACTCATTCCTCCAGTGTCCCTCCTGACCACACAAGTGGCATGCAGTGCTCCCAGTCGGGGCAGGATTCTGGGCAGGATATGAGGAACCCCGTCCCATACCTCTCCCACGACCTCGTCCCCGTCCTCTTCTCATTCCCCCACGACCCCTGTTCTGATAAGTTTGTAACTGTAAAGCCATAAGTTTTGTTTCACTAGTTTCTTTCTTCTGGTCTATGCAAGCCGTACAATGATTTGCAACTGTCACCAATTCTGAAAGGGGTTTAGTTTGCCAGCCAATACAAATAGTTCTCAATGGTTGCTGAACTTTTGGCAAGAGTCCCTGAACAAAAGCAGCTCCTACCGCTTCCCTGGCATTATCAGCTGGATCAGTAATTCCTGAATGCTGTTCAAAGACCTTAGTCAGTCGATCAAGATAATCAGCAGGGGATTCCCCCTTATTTTGTTTACAATTCGCAATCTTAGTCCAATCTGTTTTCTTAGGACAAACTTCTGAAATAGAGGTCAAGAGACGATTCCGAGCCTCTGTCAAAGCATCCCCAATACCAGGGTCGGTATCAGGCCAAGCTGCCTGTCTATTAAGCCGTTGCTGAACTTCAGCGGGCAGTACAGCTCGTAAAAGTTGATTAATATCTGCCCAAGATGGATTATAGCACTGAATCACTGTCTGGAGCTCTTCTCTAAACTTTACTGGCTCCTCCCTGATTTTAGGAAATTCTTTCACCAAGTTTCTAAGATCTCCAGGTGTCCAAGGGGCATGTACCTTAACTAACCCCCCTACATCTCCAGCTCCAGGCAAGTCTCTTAAAGGAGCCTGGAGTGCCTGCGTCGTGCTTCTAAGAAAGTAGCCGGCATGGGTATCAGCAGAGGCAGGGTTAACCGGACTACTGGTGTCAGTCAGTAGGGAAGATAATTCTTCCGAAGAAGGAGAATGAACAACTTGTGCAGTTGATATTTGCGGCGGCGAGACAACCACTGCCTGCACAGTCCGAGAAGGGGGGGCCGTGGGGGGGACTGGCTGCGGCTGTGGAATGCTGCTAAAAAAATCCACTATGTCTTCTGTAGTCTCCTCCTCACTTTCAGGTTTAACTAATTGAGGATAAAGAGAAGCAGAGGGCTGCACTGAAGCAGGAAGACATTTGGATGTCTTACATTTAAGTTTTAAATCCTGTACTTCAGTTTTTAATTTCTCCTGGGAGTCCTTCAGACTCCGCACCCGAGACTCATGGAGTCTCTTTGTTGCTTCCTCCCACCAAGACAGAAAGTGCTCGCACTGCGCAGCAGAGGCGTGTGATTTAAGGGTTTCCCTGAGGTATGTAAGTTTATCTAACTCAAAGGTACCTTCTAATGGGCATTGTTTAAATGAATTTTCACGCGTGTACAGATTCCAATCATTTAAATACCTGCAGGTTTTAGGACCATAATGTACGTACATATAATATGCTGGGGTACCCTTAGGGGGTAAAGTGGAAAGTTTAGACTGTTCCCCCCCCCATTTTCCAGTCACACCAACTGAGGGGGTCCCTGTCCGTGCTAGCGGACCAGAATCTAAAAATCCCTCCCTACAGGGCACTCACGTACAGGAGAGACTCACAAGAAAGACTACGACCCTCGTACACCTCCTTTCAGCAAAGAGCGTCGGCTAGTCTCTGGGAGATAAAGCCGCGTACTCTAATTGCTTCCAGGGAGATGATCAGATTGTCAGTAGCCCACACAGAAGGGAAAGGGAGGGAAGATGGGTTCACACACTCCTAGACCCAGGCAGCTTCCTCACCGGACTATGCCAAGCTGAGTCAGCCCACCGTGGGTCGGATCTCCTAAAGATCCACTAGTTACTGGGCTTGCGTTAGATTACTCCTGATCATTAGCAATCGCTTCACAGGGCAATCTGGGCGTCTTCCAGTAACGAACACTCACACAGGTATACACACACACACACACCAAGGCCTCTTTTCCTCTATTTAACCCTTTTTATCTCTTTTTAAAAATTTTTTTTTTATTTTATTTTATTTTTTTTAACCAAGATGCATCGTTACCTGGTCCGGACCAATACTATTAGGCGGTATGACAACCCCTCTTGAGGCGGTAAAAACCCCTCAGCACCGGTGCATTCTAATGCATTACCTTATGCATTACCTGTTGGCCAACTCAGCAGTTCCAAGTACTGCTATAAACTAACCTTATTGGGGCCTCTCCCCAATACCACTCTGCATTTGATCCTGCTGCACAGTCAATAAGTTCAGATGGCGTGAGCCCAGCAGAAACAGACGTCCCCCACAGACAGTCCTCCTCCGATACCCCAATAGAGATTTCAAAAGGTCTCTTACCTCTATTGTGGCGCCATGGGGTTCGAAGGGGAACGATCCGTAGCAGCCGTCTGTGTGTCCGTGGGCGTTGCCATCCAGGACGAGCCCCCAAATTGTCGAAGAAAAACTCAGTTCTCGCTTTTTGTTTGGGTGCAGCAAAAACAAATACTTTATTATTTCTCTAGTGAACACAAGAGGGAGAGAGTGTCAGGAACTGGGTTGCCCCTTGTCCTGGACGGATCTCTCTCCATTAGTAAACAATCATAACAATTTTTATACCTTCTTAACAGACAGTGGCTAGCAAACCTGGAGACAGTAAAAGTAAACATTTGCATTTGTTTATACATAAGCCTATTCGTTATCTTATTTGTCTACAATACTAGAACAGAAAACAAGACTGCAATTCACAAGGTCGTAACGACTCTTCACACAATTCACTCTGCACCAGATACAGGGTCACATCTTAACTTCTGCTAATTAGCTAACATACATTAAGATCCCTTCAAACCTTTATTAATTAATTCTTGGCCTCCACAGAAGGGACCTGGAGTTAATAGTCTGAAGTATTTGTGTTACCAACCCTGTCACTGTCTGACCCCACTTCAGTGCGGAGCAGGTGTGTACGTTGCTGTGTGGAACGCACAGACTCCTGCAGAGCAGGGGCAGCTGTTTCCATGGCAGAGAGCCTGGCACTTAGGAGACTTTCTTGACTTGCTGTTTTGAAGCAATTCAGTAAAATAATGGTGGAGCTACAATGTCTGGTCCAAAATTTCAGCCCCCCTAGTGCAAAAACGCTATTTTAGGATCTAAACAGGAGGCTTCCAGCGCTAGGACACCTGACCAGAGAGCTCAGTGGGGGCATAACAGCTGCTGACTCTGATGGTACGTCCAGACTACCAGCCAGATCGGCGGGTAGCAATCGACTTCCCGGAGTTCGATATATCGCATCTCATCTAGATGTGATATATCGAACCCCGAACGTGCTCCCATCACTCTCCGGCTCGGGAGCACTGGGAAGACCCGACCGTGGAGGGGCCGTCGCTGGGGGGGTTCGGCCCCGCGCAGGCCCTGAACACGTCCTTATATCACTTCTGTGGCGGGAAAAGTGCTGAGGAGATGGAATGCTGAGGGCTGGTTTTGGCGGGAAAAACCGGTTTGGACTGGTTTGAGCCTGTCCCCTGATGGTAAACAAGTCCCCTCTCAGAGATGGAGTCCAGGGGTCAATAGTTCATATGCTCCAGATTGGATCTTATTGTAAAGCCAGTGATTTACCTCATAAACATCTTATTAACCAACTAATTGAACCTATTGAACAAGGTATTGCCCAAGATAGGTGCCACACCCCAACCCTCTGCCACAGCCCAGATCCCACAACCTGCCCACACCCAAACTCCCTCCCAGAGCCCACCACTGCCCCCCAACTCCCTGCCCCAGCCCAGAGCCCACATCCAAACTCCCTCCCAGGGTCCGCCCCCCGCCTCCCCTGCACCCCAACCCCCTGCCCATCCCAGAGCCTGCACCTCATGTACCCAAACTCCCTCCCACAGCTTTGGGGGGTGGGGCGAGGAAGGACAGGCAGGACTTGGACCAATTCTGGGCATCACCAAAAGTTATATAAACCTGGTGACGCTGAGCTGGAGCCCTAGTCACTGCACATCTCTCTCCTTACAGGGGGGACTCTGTGGGGCAGGGCGCTGCTGGGGGTTTATTCCGTCCTTTAATGGCTGTGGAAGGGGGAACAGGGAGAGAATTTGCTCCTCTGTTCTCTGCGGAACACGTGCAGGCAGCGGGATTATTTCCAGGGCTGTAACAAAACACAAGCTAGCAGAGGGGGGAAGGGATTTCCTGCAGGATCTATTCCCATTGCAGCTCCCAAGCTGTGCCCTGGCAAGCTGTGCCCAGGGGATTTAGATGCTTTATGTAAGGGGACTGTTGCCCCCTTACTAACATTCAGTGGGGGTGTTTGGTTGCTAGCTCCCAGCACTAAAAAGGGAGGGGTCGATGGGAAATCAGGAGCCTGAGACTGACAGTCCCCAGGAACAATGTGGAGAGGCCAGTGCTCCAGGTCAGCCTGATTGACAGGGCGGGCAGGTTATTCAAGGAGTCAGGAGGCCAGGGGGGTCTCGTCCTCCCTGTGAGCTGGAATTGTCTGAGTCACATGGAGTGGGGCCGAGCTAAGGAGAGAGCAGGAGACCCAAGCTGAGCTGATGGTAGCAGAGCTGCAGCCCCAAAGCCAGAGCACAGCCCAGAGAGAGCAGCCCTGCCCTGGGAGCAGAGCTGTAACAACTGGAGCCAGAGAGGCCAGACAAGCAGCCCGGAGCTGAAGGCAGAGCAGCAGCAGCAGCCGTGCTGAGGCAGAGCGGAGCTGGAGCAGTCCGGAGCTGGGTGCGGTGAGCAGCTGGGGAGAGCGAGGGGGACCCTGGGCAGTGGGCCCAGCACAGGGAGACGCCTCAGCCAAGAGGCCCTGCAGGCCAGACTTGGAGGGGGATCATAACCCTGACAGGGCGGGGGTGATGCTGGGGAGAAGGGTCCTGCCACCCAGAGCCTGAGAGCGTGTGGCCACCGCCAGAGCAAGTGTCCAACCTGCAGCGTCCCTGCAGCCCAGCCAGGGCCTGAGGAGGCGGCCTGGGACCTACAAGGAACAGACTGTGAAGTGCCCTGATGTCCAGAGACACTTTTTGTGATGGTCCCTGCCACAGAGCGGGGTGATGTGTTTTCCTTTTACCTTTCCCATTTTTTCTTATTTTTTAAATTTTATTGTTAATTAAATAACTTGTATTTGATTTAAATTGTATGATGTGATCAGTGGGTCAGGGAGGTGCGCAGTGCAAAGAGAGGGACACCCTAGCCCCTGTCCTGGGTGACCACAGCAGGATTGGGGGGGGTCGAGCCCCCCAGGAATCCTGGGCCCAGCCTTGTTGGGGTTACGAGGACTCTGCCAGACAGGAGAGTGGAAGGGGAGTCCTCAAGGGCAGGGAGGCCTCTGGGTAAAGGAAGTGGGAGCGAGGACTCAGATCCTTTTGCCAGCCCACTTCTCCGGGGTAGTGCAGAAGCCAGGAAAGTTCCCCACAATAGCAGGACCATTCCCCCACTTACATCTAGATACAGTACCAGGCACATAGGAGGATTTCCCCTTCTGAGTCATGGAAGCAGAAATTGACTTTTCCTTTCCAGATTTAGCTAATGTTCAGAAAGAGACTCTAACACCTGCCTTCCAGATCTGAACACCTCAACATTCAGGAGTGCTCAAGCTCAATTTGGGCAGCTGTTACTTCATTTCTCCCAAATCAAATATACTGATCCACTGTCATTTGCTGTAGAAAAAGTAGGATAAAATTGAGCAAGAAATGCTTCCCAGGGGATATTAGAACTGGAATTGCTATTTTCAACAGTGATTGCCATTTTTTTTCTAGTTTTGTTTGTTTGAAAGGAAGACAGTGATATTGCACTGGCAAATTCCCCATAGAAACAAAGAATAATAAAAGGCACCTCAACTTTTCCTCATTTATGGAGGACAGTCTTATAATATGCATCCAGGTATCCTCCAATCACACAAGCTGAAAATTGTTCCATTTTACTGCAGTTCTGTAACCATATGGGAACCAATCCTGTCTGTGTTCTGTGCACATCCAAAATTCCTGCTGAATGACCCATCCTGGGAGCGAGTTACCAGTGACCCAGGGCTGGGGTGGAAGGAGGGTGCAGGTCGGGGGGAGCACCCAGGCCTGGGTTGGCAGGTGGTGTGTGGGTTGGGGAGCATTGGTGGGGGGGAAGGGGAGAGCCCAGATCTGGGGCAGCACAGGATGTAGGGGGGAGCCCAGGGCTGGAATGGCAGGGTGTGTGGGTTGGGGGGGGGAAGAGCCCAGGGGTGGGGATGCAGGGGGATGCAGGTGTGGGGAGGCCCAGAGCTGCGGCGGCAGCGGGTGCAGGTTGGGGGGAGCCCAGGGCTTGGGCAGCAGGATGGTGTGAGGGGGAGCCCAGGGCTGGGATAGGAGCAGCCAAAATTTTTTTTGCTTAGGGCGGCAAAAAACCTAGAGCCGACCCTGCCTCCACGCACTGTGAAATAGGTAGGAGCTGTCACGGAGTATGGGGGAGTCAGGGCCCTGCACCCCCGGGTTCCCTGCGATTCACCAGGATTCTCAGCCAGCCAGTAAAGCAGAAGGTTTATTTAGACGACAGGAACACAGCCCAAGAAAGGTCTTGCTGACACAGATAACAGGATCCCCCCCTGTTAGGTCCATCTTGGGGCCCCAGGAGCCCCATAGCCCCCATTGGGGATCAGAGGCCTGTCTGAGATTCCCTTCTTTCACCAGCCAGCTCCAGTCTTCCCAGCCTCCTCCAGCCCCTCCCCTCTGCTCCGCTTCTTTCCCGGGCCAGGAGGTCACCTGACCCCTTTGTCTCCAACACCTTTAGTTGCACCTTTGCAGGGGAGGGCATTCGGTTGCACTGGCCTTTTGCTTTGCTAGATACTTAAGAACTTCACCCAGCATTCCCAGCCCCCAGTAAGAACAGTCCGACTTCGTCACAGGAGCGGATCATTATTATCCCTACTTGAAAGAGGGAGAAGCTGAGGCTGAGAAAGGAGAATTGACTTGTCTGAGGTCACACGCCCAGGCAGGGGCAGAGTTGGGAATAGGACCCAAGAGCCCTGATTTTCAAACTAACCATCGGATCTTGAATTTCAGACACTGAATGACCTGAATAAAGTGCTCTCAGATGAGCTCCAGACCAACAACAGTGACAGTAATTATTCAGGTTTCAGAGTAGCAGCCGTGTTAGTCTGTATCCGCAAAAAGAACAGGAGTACTTGTGGCACCTTAAAGACTAACAAATTTATTGAAGCATGAGCTTTCGTGAGCTACAGCTCACTTCTTCGGATGCATAGAATGGAACACACAGACAGGAGATATTTATACATACAGAGAACATGAAATGGTGGAAGTATGCATACCAACAGGAAGAGTCTAATCAATTGAGATGAGCTATCGTCAGCAGGAGGAAAAAAAACTGTTTGAAGTGATAATTAAGATGGCCCATAGAAGGTGTGAGGAGAACTTAACATAGGGAAATAGATTCAATTAATGTAATGACCCAACCATTCCCAGTCTTTGTTTAGACCACAGGTAGTTTCAAAGTGAGGACCCGCATGTCTTCCCCCCACCCCAAAATCCTAGGGTAGGTCTCCCCTTCGGCTGCCACCACCCGGTCAATTCCGTGGGCCGGGACACCCCTGTTTCCCCCCTTGGGAACACAGATCAATTCACAGAGGAGGAACCCCCCCCCCCTCTTCCCTCTCTCCAGCCTGCTCTGGAGACAGATGCCTGGATTCAAACGCCTTGAATCTCTACACACAGGGAAGTAGCCCACTTCCCCCTCCCCTTCCCCTGAATTTCCCCAAGGGAAGGAATTAACCAAGTCCAAAGAAAAGAAAAGAATTTATTAAAGAATAAAAAGAAAATACAGAATCTCTATGAGCCCAAGCTGGACACTCATAGGGGATAACCTTATCAATCTCTGGATTATTCAGCAAGTATTTGAGAAGAACTGCAATGTTAGAGAGAATCATGAACTGCTCAGAGACCATTAATGCAGAGAAGCAGCAAAATTCATCAAACATAGAACTGGTTCTGACTTATTTCCTTGGTCTTAAAAGAGAACAAGGACCTGAGTATCCTTCCTGTCAATAACCCCCTGCTCAGCCAATCAGGGTAGAGACTGAGGACGGGAGGCTGAGGGGTCTCACCAGAGAGCCCAAAGGATGGCCCAGGTCACTGGTGGGGATCACTGCCCGAGCTCTATTTCAGCCCCACATTTTTGGGTGGACCTCCCACAGTGAGAGCTGCAGAGCACTCCCCCGCCACACACACACACACACACACACACACACACACACACACACACACACACACACACACACACACACACACACACACACACACACACACACACACACACACACACACACACACACACACACACACACACACCCCTCTCCTGCTGTTGGGAGGGGAACAGGAGAAAGGACAAAAGAAGCAAAAGACAAAGAGAAAGGAGGGAGGGATGGAAGAAAAGTTAAACAAAAAGGACAAACCCCAATGTCCCCAGTGATTCTAAGGGACAGAATCCCAGGTGCGCAATAAAATTCTGCCTCCTTAAGCTCGAGTTTTCCATGCCCAGAATTCAACTCTCACCAGATGGATCAGACTGAACAGGTTTCAAACCTCCAGGAGGCTCTTACCTTCTAAACAGGGACGGCAGTTTTCTAGTAAAATCACTACAAGGGAAGGATAAAACTCGAAAGAGGTTCCTCCTGGCGCTCACGTCCATTAACCCGAATACTCTCTCAGTCCTCAAAGAGAGACCTGGAGAAGGAGACTTGCTGCAGCAAAGCCACAGGGGTCTCTGAGGTTTCCCTGGCCCCTCGCCCCTGTCCTGCCTGGCTGATGTCAGCATCTCTCTGTGAGGTCACCACCTCCCCACCACCTTGGACCAATAGTCTGAGGTCCTGCAAAAGGCCTTTGTGATGTCACTGCCACACCCCTCCCTTGCTGTGCCAATGTCCTGCCCCTGGCCAGGCACTTTGGAGGTTTGAGCTTCTCCCTGGGGATCACCCCACTCCAGGAGCGTTCGTTCTAGGCAGGAAGCCGGCTAGACAGGGAAACATCAGACGCTGCTCCCAGTGTTACACTCAGTTTTTCAGAAATTAGTCGACTTTATGGCCAGAAGAGACCATTAGAGCATCTAATCTGACCCCCTGCATATCACAGGCCTCCTGTAGGACACAATAGCTACTTTTAAGGCAAACACATTCCAGAAAGGCATCTAGTCTTCATTAAATGACATCAGGAGATGGAGAATCCACCACTTCCCTTGGTAGCTTGTTCTTGTGGTGAATCATCCTCGCTGTTTGAATTTTTGCGTTTTAGTTGTAATACAAATTTGTCTCTTTTCACCTTCCGGCCATTGGGTCTTGTTAGGCCTTTCTCTGCTAGATTAAAGAGCCCTTTAATACCCAATATTTTCTCTCCATTTAGGCCCTTCAACACTTCAATGAAGTCACCTTTCAATCTTCTTTTGATCAGAAACAGGTTGAGCTCTTTCAATAGCTCACTAGAAGGCATTTTTCTCCAGCCCTCAGAACATTAGGTGGCTCTTTGCTGCCCCAGCTCCAATTTCACAACATCTTTTTCAAACGAGGACACCAAAACTGGAGGCAGTATGCCAGTATCAGTCTCACTGATGCTGTGTCACCTCCTGTGACATTATTGACATAATCTGTAACTGTATAGATCACCATTGCGACCACCGTTCTATATTTGCAGCCAATATTACAGGGAAGTGGTCGTGTAAGGGGTCTATGGAGAGGTTCTGATTGGCTGATTATAATGATGCTATCTCTAGATGTGTGTAATTTTTTTGTAGTTGTCATTATGAATATTGGCTCTATGCTGCCTGTATTTCAAACTTGTGCTCTGCTTCAGGGAATGATACCTTTGTTTAATTGATGAAAACATAAACTAGACACTTAGAGGATTGGAACTGATTTCAGCTGATGGACAGGTTTGCTAGGTTTTTATGTATTTGGACAGCAAAATGTTGAGTGCTCACATTCATTTCAACCATCTTCGTATGGTGGAGCTCCTGAACATAATGGAGAATAGAAATGATTTTTTTTTAAGAGGGCACCTGGGTTTGAACAAAGGACCACTTGATTTGCAATCAAACACTCTACCACTGAGCTATACCCCCATTACAACAGGAATATGGAATCGTGATCTCCAGGACTTTGAAGGACAGACCCTGCTTCATCGAGCTCCTTTGCCATTCCCAGACCACAGGTGGTTTTAAAAATGGGGTTTGATTAAACTTCTTCAATGTGGTAAACACCACAGCTTGCACCCCCACTGATATAGCTTCTCCCCCTGACAGAGCTGCCACCTCCTGGGGAAGTGGATTGACTACACCAACAGGAAAACTCTCCCCCCTCAGCATGGAGCAGTGGTTCTCAAGCTGTGGGTCAGGACTGCAAAGTGGGTTGTGACTCTGTTTTAATGGGGTCACCAGGGCTGGTATTAGACTTGTTGGGTCCTGGGGCTGAAGCCAAAAGTCTGAGCCCCCCAACCCAGAGCTGAATCCCTCAGGCTTTGGTTTTGCCCTCCCTCCACTGGGGCTCAGTCTTTGGCACTCCCCCCGCCTGAGTGGAGGGGCTTGGTCCTGCTTTCCAGGGCTATGTATTAAGTTATTTTGGGAGAAGGAGGTTGCAGTGAAAGGATGTTTGAGAAACCCTGGTACAGAGCATCTCCATTACTGAGCTGCAGCAGCATAGACTCACTGTTTGAAACATTGACCTGGCCTTAGCCTCTGAATATGTCTAGGCTTGGCTCCCTATGGCACTGATGTGATCTGACCCTGGAAGTACAGCCATGGAGACACCACACACCAGCCTTGTCTAGCTGGCAAGGATCAAACCTTCACAGAAAGACACCCATGGTTTTCTAGCCCAGCTACCCAAGGCCTCAGCCACAACCACTTAACACAGGGGCCTTTCTACACTCTGGTTCTGTTCTCACTGAAGGGTCATTACAAATTGTTTGCTCAGACCAGCTTCCCCAGCACACTCACTGCTGTGCAGCTCTGTACGTGTGGCCATGGCTGAACAGCCAGAGTTCCTGCCCATTTCTCTACTGGCTGGAGCATGGCTAGAGTGTGTTTGTGGTTAATGATGTTGCTGTAGATTGTTCATTCCCTGCCTTGGCAATTCAGACAGTCCCTTTTCCCATTGTATTACCAGCACCTCTGGGAGTCCAATAACAGAGGCAGGTTTTCTCTGGGCATTGAGATTTTTGTGGGCGTTGGTGGCTCCTTTCTTTCTTCACCCTGGAGTAAACTCAGCTTTTTATTCCATCCTTGATAACTCATGGAATAACAACAGCAGCATGAAGAGGAGAGTGAATATCTCACTGCCAGGGGGAAGGTAGACGCATCCTCTCTGTCTGACCATTGCCATTGCAGGAGAGAAGGTTTCAGTGGAATCGAATGCCCTGGCTTAGACAATAGACACAGGGAGGTTTTGCTGTTCATGGATCTGTGCAAAGGAAATTGTGTGTCTGTGTGAAAATGAGGAGGGATATGAAATGCCCACGTGGTGGTGCCTAAGGCAAAAGGGAACCCTAGAGGATTAGAACAGGATAAGTTCTCAAGCAACATGTTTCTTACTTTGCCCATCTGTTAGTTTTGATGATTATCGATGGAAAGATTTTGCCATTGGGTTGTGTGTTTACACAGTAATTGACATTTACCAACAAATACGTAATTCTTCCAAGCCTGCTGGTGGTGAGTTTAGAGGGACACACTCACTCTCCCCACCCCCCATGCCAGGCCTGTGCTCTCCAGAATGTCAACTTCCCACAGAGCTGGGATCCTTCCCTCCCCCCAGACCACTGCCCCACCCCCACTTCTGGGGTCCCCTCCCAACACTGTCCAACTCCCCTGCTGGCAGGATCCCTTCCCATTCCTTTCATTTCCTGCCTCCCCTCTGAGCAAAAGCTCTGCATTGTTCCCACACTGGGAATTGAAACCAGGCCGCCGGGGTAAAAACCAAGAATCCAGATCATGAGACCATATGGGACTTGTATAGTCAATAGCACATTTACACCCAATAATTCAAAGTAGCCATTCAAAAAAACTTCAAAAACAGACTTCAAAGAGAAATTGCAGAGTTACAATTGATTTGCAAACTTAGCACCATTAATTTGAGGTTGAATAAGGACTGGGAGTAGCTGGCTCACGACAAAAGCAATTTTCCCTCTCTTGGTATTGACACCTCCCCATCAATTATGGGGAGAGGACCACATCCACTCTGACTGAATTAGCCTTCAACACTGGTTCTCCCCTTGTACGGTAAATCCTGTCACTTCATGTTCCAATCTATATTTATGCCTCTATCTGCAATTTTCACTCCATGCATCTGAAGAAGTGGGCTTTTTACCCACGAACGCTTATGCCCAAATAAATCTGTTAGTCCTTAAGGTGCCACCAGACTCCTCATTGCTTTTAATTCTAAGCTGATCTTAACCCTTTCAGTACCCTTACAAACTCAGATGCTTCTCACCACAGGCTGGCTGGTGGCTTTTCAGCCAGGCTCTCCCCTTTCATCAGCGCTTCAGTTGCTTGGTGTGGGGGTCTCTGTAGATGTAGGTGGCAGAGAGAGATAAAGCCTGGCAAATGTCTCTCCTTTTATCATGTCCTTTCTTCCCTCATGGCTTTGCGCTCCCTTCCCTCCTTCAGAGTCAGGTGAGCATCACTGCGTCTCTCCAAGCAAGTCTGAGCAATTCCCCTGGGGTGTCCTCATGCAGGTGAGTCATTGCATTGTAGTTCCCTTGCTGGGCAATGGCTGTCGATGGGTTGTTTGACACCCTGTCCGGGTGTTGGTTACTTTCCTTGCTGTTGCCACTGGGGAGCTAATATCAGGCTGACTCCCAGACCTTACAGCACAGTGACAACCACACTGCACAATTCTCATAACTTCATATGCATGAATGGTCTACATCTATGGGTAGAGAAATGACTTTCAGCAGATCATATCCTTTCCCTGATACTTTACAAGTCATGCTCTCCATGTAAGATCACAATGATATGAAAATGAGGATTATGGGGGTTACAGCCGCTCCCCCAAAGGTATAGAATGTCACACTGAGATTCTATGTTCATTTGTTCTGTAACAGCATTACAGAGATCCAATGACTGACCAATGGCATTTCCAAGTGCTAAAATAGCAAGCGATGTCAGTCTCTCATTGGCCATCAGCGATTGAAGATGTGGTTTAATGAGCCAGAGCTTCAAGGCGAGGGTGGCTCTGTCCACTGCCTTCCGTTGCGCTGCTGGGCCCCAAGTCCCTGGTGGCCAATATGTGACGCTGGGAGAAGAGAGTGGGGTGGCAAGTGGCGGCAGGACTTTTGCCACCAGGGTCTAGCTGCCCAACTTCCTCCTGGTACTGCTGGCCCCCCGTCGCCTTCAGGTAACCCAGGAACTAAGGCAGGAATAGGGCGAGGAAGCAAGTAAAGCCGAGCAAGGAAGGCAAAAGTGAATCTTGTCTTCATGGGCCGCTCGCAATGACGTCCTTTTTCTGTGCCACAGCTGACAACAACATCCCAGACAGAAAAGCAGGAGGCCAAAAAGAAACCGAGCAGCTGCTGAAGTAGTTCAGTTGGGAGCGTGCTAGATTAACAGGCTCTTCTATCCCTCTTTGTGCACGGGTGGGATGTTTTCTGAAAGTGCAGCAGTTCCTTTAACTGCCACGAGTCCCTCATTTCAGGCTATGTAGCAGGAAAAGGCAGCATGGGCTTCTACACCGAGTTGGCCCACCTGACCTTTCATTCTTCTCTTGCTCTTTGACAGCAAGGGGAAGAAAAAGAAGCTCTCCCTCAAGCTGGAGTCACAAGGGCGACGTAAGGACGACTTCCTGAGTGCCCGCTCCAGTCCTCTGCTCTGCCAGCTGACCTATTGAAGGGCTGCCACCACTTTCTCCAAGTTTGTCCATCGGTCTGTGTCAGGATGAGCAACAGCCAAGTAGCTGGAGTTTCTGTAGTGTAGTGGTTATCACATTTACCTAACACGCAAATGGTCCCTGGTTCAGAAACAGGCTGGCTTCCTTTTCCCAGATCCCCTTGCTGTTCAGGAAGATGCTCCTCCTTCTCCTATTGGCCTGTCCGTGGGATAACTCCACCCCCTGCATGACAGAGGGTACTGACAGCAGTTGAGAAAGCACCTTGGCAAAAGGCTGGAGAACATAGAGGACTGCGGCGTGTCACCTTTTGGAGGCTTGTGGCTTGGCCTCCTCTGCTGTTGGAGGTTGGCCGGTGGAGGCTGGCTCTTCCTGCTGGCCTCCTCTCCGTGACTTGCCAAAGGAGGAAGTGAGGCAGGAATGGGGCAAAAGAGGAAAGTCGAGCTGAGAAAGGCAGGGCAGAAAGTAAGCGCCTCAGTGCGGCTAAATGGGGTTAGCAGAGCGTCACCATTCGTTCTGCAAAGCCGGGGGAGGTGATCTTGGCTGCTGGGAGGCAGAATCCTGTGCCTGCCTCTTGGCTTCCCAGGGATGGCTCCTTGTAGCCCAGGAGAAGCGGGGTTCTGGGGGGAAGGAAAAGCAGCAATGGCGAGGCTGAGTGGGCTCCTTTCTGGCCTAGATGGTGGGTCTGGGAGTTGCCTGTAAGCCATAAGTGGACTTCGTGGAGTGAAAACCGCTGCTCCATTCTGGATGACCTGGGGGACCCATTGATGACATGGGAGTGGGGACAGGGCGCTGGCTGTGAGCAAATGGGATCCAGGAAGCCCCAGGCTGCCCCTCCAGGGGCCGAGTCTTCTTCTCTCCTGCCATGGGGAGTCCGGCCTTAAGCCTGCCCAGCATGCACTGCAGCTCGAGCATTAAGCCGTCCTGTGCGCATAACCGAACTACGGCCTAGTGTAATAAGGTGTAAAGTTTAGATTGTGAATTTATCTTTAATTTCCATGGTAACTTTGCTCTTTTTTTTGCCTACCACTTATAATCCTTAAAACTCCATCTTTCTGTAGTTAATAAATCTGTTTTATGCTGTACTTAAAATGGTGTATTTTGCTTGAAGTTCGTGGGAAATCTCAGCTCCATTACAAGGCTGGTTCATGTACTATTCATAGTGAGGGAGGGGTGGACCCTGCGTAATAAACTCACACTGATCAGGCTTCTGATTAAGGCAAGATGGTATGATCAAGAGCCATGGATGCAAGTTGAGTTACGGTGACCTTTTCCTTGTCTCCATGTTTCTTAGATGCCTCCTTCCAACACTTGTCAGAAAAAACAACCGGTTTCTTTTGGAAGCATTTGCATTGCAAGGCAGACGCAGTCCTCTCTGTTTCCTCAAAAATTGACCAAAAGGTGGGAGGAGTGGACACATTTGGCAAGGCACCACTGGGTGCTGCATCTCTAACCTCCACTTTACCCGGCAGGTGCCTCTGGGACTTTTCTCCCAGCTGCTCCATTTTTCATCAGTGACAATCAAAAGGAAGATGACATGACATCTGTGTGCAGACATCCCCAGCGAATCACAAGGACGTGTGGCGCAGGCTCTCATGTTGCAGCAATTGCAGTTGAAGCAACCACCATGCTAATGCCAGTCACAGCAGCCTTTTCATCAACTCCAGGCTTGTGATTTGATTCTTTCCAATGTTTCTCTCCAAAGAAACCTTTTCCTTAGCAAGCAATTACTTGGATAACAAGGGAGGTCTCTTCTGTTTCCCGGAAAGACACAGGAAAATGTGAGCAGAGGAGACAAAGCTATACAACAAGACACCACTAGGAGTTGAACCTAGGATCTCCTCTTTGCTAGATAGGTACTTTAGCCAGCTAAGCCATGGTGCCTGCCTCAACAAAATACTTGCAACTGTTCCATTTGATGGTCCAGGACAACACCTGCAAATTCCAAACTACAGCCGTTCCCCATTTCCCTCAAGACTTGCAAGGAAGAACTGGCAGGCCAAGCCAGGATCTCCTGGTTACTAGGAAGACACTTCAGCCAGCTCTTCCCAAAGATCACTATCCAGAGACCTTTAAACAGCCACTGCAGATGTTCACCGACAAAGAGATGCCAAAATGGAGTTCTCCACTGCCTGCAGCCATCACACTACCAGGAGTTCTGTGCACAGAGAGGCCCCTGCTGGTGGCAAAAGGCTTTGGTAGAGACTCTTCTGACACCAGCTGTTCTCATAGACTGTTTAGCACTTTGTGCTGTGGCTTAGCATCCACAGATGCCAGTTTAGTTGGGGGACATTTTTCCTGTCTCCACATTTGTCTAATGGCTCCTTTCAACACTTGTCACCAAAAAGACCTGTTTCTTTTGCAAGCAATGTACAGCTAGGCAAAGGCAGTCTTCTCCATTTCCTCAAAAATCACCAAGCTGTGGGGAGAGGAGACACATTCAGCCAAGCTGGATGCTGAATCTCCTCTTTCTTCAGCAGGTGTCTGTGAAGGACACAAATCTCCACTGTGTAGAGGAAAAGAATAGGAGTTTATTACACCACAGTGATGGCGGAGTGGGCTTATTAGCCTCAGAAACACTATTAATTAATTAATTACAATAGAATATATAGATTTTCCATGGGTGGGGGAAAGTGACGGCATAGGCAGTTCCAAACCCTGGGATAGGTTTTGCAGCAAGACAAGATAGCACAGTAGCCAATGGTTAACAGGTTACATAATGTCTCCACCCATGGTCTCAAGTTAGCAAGTTAACATTTCATTAATACTTTGATAATATGTTATTAGTATAAAATATATATGTTGAATTCTGATTTGAGGTCCATAGGAATGGAGCAACTCCTTTGATTGTCCAACAGGTACATTCCTAGGGGTTAAAGCAAAGAAACAGTGAAAGTATATGGCAATAAAGATTGTTTTTGTGTGTCTAACGGCAGGCATTGGTCCCTGGGAAGGGAGGTGGAAGGATGCCATATCTTAAACTGAGGTGCCAACTTTTCATAAACTCAAGGTTGACTCTGTGGGAAAAACGTCTCCCTACAGAAGAGACTAACACAATAGGAACAGGGATTCTTTGCTCAATCTGCAACTCTGAATAAGACACAATTATTTAGTTCTTAGCTCCAACACCTGGCAATTTGCTGGCCAGGCCTATCTTAGCAAGCAAGGCTTTCTGTTTACCCCAGCTTTCTCTTAGCTGGTCACTATTTGCTAGGCCTCTGGTCCCTTGACCATACTCTGGACTTCGGGTCTGGAAAAGAGGTGGCACAATCCATAGACCAGGTTGTTATATAAAATGCACATGGATTTTAACCTTTCACATCCAGTAATGGCAAAGTTCTTGGTTCAGGCTTGTAGCAGTGATGGAATAAACTGCAGGTTCAAATCAAGTCTCTGGAGTACATCCCCCACTGCGATGGGTCATTCAGTCCTTTGTACAGAGCTTCAGTTTGTAGCAAAGCCCCTCCAGAGACATGAAGCAGGATTGAAGACAAGATGGAGACGAGGCATCAGCCTTTTATAGCCTCTTGCCATGTGGTCTTTGCTTTCTTTGTCACAAGGACACTCTATCCAGCA
This sequence comes from Mauremys mutica, assembly GCF_020497125.1. Classification (NCBI taxonomy): domain Eukaryota; kingdom Metazoa; phylum Chordata; order Testudines; family Geoemydidae; genus Mauremys; species Mauremys mutica. The sequence goes on from NW_025423260.1 coordinate 898,517, forward strand.
CATGGCACAGAAAAACCTTAGAGTTCTGTCCATAGGCAGGTCCCTGCAGACCTTGCTGAGTCACAAGGCGTATCTGCCTTCTCTCAGTGGGTCGATTGTATAGCTGATGGTCCTTAATGGGCCATCAAGCAGGCTAGGCAGAACTGACACCAACTTGTCCAGGGTGTTCCCCAGAAGCATATCACAAGTTTGAAATACAGACAGCATAGAGCCAATATTCATAACGTCAACTACAAAAATGATACACATCTAGAGATAGCATCATTATAATCAGCCAATCAGAACCTCTCCATAGATCCCTTACACAACAACCTTTCTACAATATTGGCTGCAAATATAGAACAGTGGTTGCAATGGTGATCTATACAGTTACAGATTATGTCAATAACATCACAGGAGCTGACACTGCATCAGTGAGACTGATATTGGAATAGCCTCCAGTTTTGGTGTCCTCATTTGAAAAAGATATTGTGAAATTGGAGCTAGAGCAGCAAAAAGCCACCAAAATGTTCTGAGAGCTGGAGAAAAATGCATTCTAGTGAGCTATTGAAAGAGCTCAACCTGCTTAGCTTATCAAAAGATTGAAAGGTGATTTCACTGAAGTGTTGAAGTGCCTTACTGGAGAGAAAATATTGGGTATTAAAGGGCTCTTGAATGGAGCAGAGAAAGGCATAACAAGACCCAATGGCTGGAAGGTGAAAAGAGACAAATTCATATTACAACTAAGGCACAAATATTCAACAGCGAGGATGATTCATCACAGGAACAAGCTACCAAGGAAAGTGGTGGATTCTCCATCTCCTGATGTCATTTCATGAAGACTAGATGCCTTTCTGGAATGTGTTTGCCCCAAAAGTAGCTATTGTGTCATACAGGAGGCTTGTGATATGCAGGGGGTCAGATTAGATGCTCTAATGCTCTCTTCTGGCCATAAAGTCGACTAATTTCTGAAAAACTGAGTGTAGCATTGGGAGCAATGTCTGATGTTTCCCTGTCTAGCCGGCTTGCTGCCTAGAACGAACGCTCCTTGAGTGGGGTGATCCACAGGGAGTAGCTCAAACCTCCAAAGTGCCTGGCCACGGCAGGACATTAGCCCAGCAGGGGAGGGGTGTGGCAGTGACATCACAAAGGCCTTTGGCAGGACCTCAGACTATTGGTCCAAGGTGGTGGGGAGGTGGTGACCTCACAGAGAGATGCTGACATCAGCCAGGCAGGACAAGGGCAAGGGACCAGGGAAACCTCAGAGACCCCTGCGGCTTTGCTGCAGCAAGTCTCCTTCTCCAGGTCTCTCTCTAAGGACTGAGAGAGTATTCGGGTTCATGGACGTGAGCGCCACGAGGAACCTCTTTCGAGTTTTCTCCTTCCCTTTTAGTGATTTTAATAGAAAACAGCCGTCCCTGTTTAGAAGGTAAGAGCCTCCTGGAGGTTTGAAACCTGTTCAGTCTGATCCATCTGGTGACAGTTGAATTCTAGGCATGGAAAACACGAGCTTAAGGAGGCAGAATTTTATTGCACACCTGGGATTTTGTCCCTTAGAATCACCGGGGACATTAGGGTTTGTCCTTTTTGTTTCCTCCATCCCTCCCTCCTTTCTCTTCGTCTCTTGCTTCTTTTGTCCTTTCTCCTGTTCCCCTCCCAACATCAGGGGTTTTTCTCCTGCTGATAACAGCTCACGTTAACTGATCACTCTCGTTATAGTGTGTATGGCAACACCCATTTTTTTCATTTTCTCTGTCTGTATATATATCTTCCTACTGTATTTTTAACTGCATGCATCCGATGAAGTGGGCTGTAGCCCACAAAAGCTTATGCTCAAATAAATTTGTTAGTCTGTAAGGTGCCACATGTTCTCTTTGCAGATAAATTAATGGAAGTTATGTCCATTAATGGCTATTAGCCAGGATGGGTAAGGAATGGTGTCCCTAGCCTCTGTTTGTCAGAGGGTGGAGATGGCTGGCAGGAGAGAGATCACTTGATCATTACCTGTTAGGTTCACTCCCTCTGGGGCACCTGGCATTGGCCACTGTTGGCAGATAGGATATGGGGTTGGATGGACCTTTGGTCTGACCCAGTCTGGCCATTCTTATGTTCTTATGAAGGGAGGGGCAGAGCCCTGTGGCAGAGTTTCTGTAGTGTAGTGGTTATCACATTTCCCTAATACGCAAAAGGTCCTTGGTTTGAAACCAGGCAGAAACCTGATGGCTTCCTTTTCTCAGCTCCTAGTGGCCTGTCCCTGCTCTTGTAGGAGCAGCAGTGATTTCTATGCTAAGTAGGTCTGTTATACTTCCCCTGCTCCCACTTTTGTCTCCTCTCCCTCTCTGAATACCTGTGAAGTGGCTTTCCCCCTCCCCCTCCCTCCTGCAATGCTCGTGGCATGAATGGGCTGGTTGAAGAGCTCCCAGGCAGACAAGGTGTCTGGGACTCTCATTAGGCAGCGATCACACACCCAGAGCATGGACATTGCCCAAGGTGGAGTGTGACCCACCAGATGCAGCCAAGTCATCTCCAGTCGCAGGCCATGAGGAGCAGGTCCTTAAAAGGGGAAGGGGCCCTGTGCTCAGGAGTCACTCACAAGCTTGTACCTCCAGTGAATGCCCTTCGCCCCGACCGCCTGGCCAGTGGTTCGCTGCGTTACATTCCATCGTGCCTCGGGAAGACTTACCTCCATCGCACCGTCCATCTCGGCGCTGGGGGACACTTACCTTGCAGAATCCTGACATCTCCAGTGCCGAGCCTGTCCTGGGAGCATGAGTATGGGAGTGTGAGTGTGACACCACTTCCGTCTTTTGAGCTTAGCTGTCAGTATAACAAACGTGCTGCTTTCTGCCAAACTCTGGTGGGTCATTAGTCCTCCCTACGCTGACTAGCTGGCCCTATTTTGGGTAACACCTGTGATAACTCCAACCCCTGCCGGACAGAGGGTGGGGAAATGAGCTGAGAAAGAGCCTTGGCCTCAGCAAGGGAAAGCTAGAGGATCTGGGCCGGTCACCTTTTGGAGCCTTGTGGCTTGGTCTCCTCTGCCCTGGGAGGTTGGCCGGTGGAGGTCGGCTCTTCCTGCTGGCCTCCTCTGCGTGACTTGCCAAAGGAGGAAGTGAGGCAGGAATGGGGGAAAAGAGGAAAGTCGAGCTGAGGAAGGCAGGGCAGAAGCTAAGCGCCTCAGTGCGGCTAAGTGGGGTTAGTAGAGCGTCACCATTCGTTCTGCAAAGCCGGGGGAGGTGCTGTTGGCTGCTGGGAGGCAGAATCCTGTGCCTGCCTCTTGGATTCCCAGGGGTGGCTACTTGCAGCCCAGGAGAGGAAGGGGGGTTCTGGTGAAAGGACGACAAGCAAAGCTCTGGGAGGAGATTTGGGTGTGGGGTGCGGGCTCTGCGCTGGGGGAGGGGGTTGGCGTGCAGGAGGGGTGGTGCTTACCCCGGGCACTGCAGCTCCCAAAGTGACCGGTACACACAACCCTCCGGCAGCAGCTCCTAGGTGGGCGGGGCCAGGGGGTCTCCATGTGCCGCTGCCTGCAGGTGCTGACCCCTGAGCTCCCATCGGCTGCAGTTCCTGGCCAATGGGAGCTGCGGAGTTGGTACTTGGGGCAGGAGCAGCACATGGAGACATTTCCCTCACCCCAGGGGATGCTGGTACATGCCGGCCACTTCTGGGAGCAGCACAGAGGGACGGAGGTAGAGTGGGCAGGGAGCCACCTTAGTGCTGCTGGCACATCTCTGGCACACCCATTGGGGAGAGGAGCAGAGGGCTCCATGTGCTGCCTGGGGTAGGGGCAGAGCACGGAGCTGCCTTCCCTCCCGGGTCTATTCCAGGAGTGGGTGGGTGGGGTCTTTTGGCCTGCAAGGTGCAGCAGGTCGGACTAGATGATCACATTGGTCCCTTCTGACCTTAAAGGTTCTGAGTCTAAAAGGGAGAGGGAAGTAAAGGATTTTTTAAAAAATATAAACCAAACATCATAATACCTGGATGACTCCAACTGCTCATTTTACGGTCTTGCCCCTTTCTTTGTCCCCTGTGTGTTTAATGATCTGGTAGAATGTGGGACATTGATTCTCTCATTCCATTGATAAACTGATACAACGGGACTGAAACTAAACCAATTCCTGGCCAAGAAAAGGGCACATCCCTGCATTGGCTAGGAATTGAACCCAGGTCAACTGCTTGGAAGGCAGCTATGCTCACCACTATACCACCAATGCATCTGGTGAAAGTTCCTGATTCTTCACACTTGGTGTCTGGTCACCCTACTGCTCAATGTGAGGCAAATGTCTCTGTGGTCTCTGCCATTCATGGTGGGGAGTTTCCCCACTGATAACAGTTCTTGCTGGGTTGGGGATGCGAGAGAGAAGAGGCGTTTATTCTGTTTCATTCCTCTCCATTTTCTGTTCCCCCCCTTCCCTTCCAGGGTCCTCCCTTCCATTTCAGACTGTGCAGTGACACCCTCCCCGCACCCAGGACTCTCGAGCCTCTGGAGCAGCACGATCCCATGAGATCCTCAGTGACCAAGGGTCTTTTCCAACTTCCAGGAGGCCCCAGCTTGAGTCTAAAGGAAGCGCTCTTCCTTCCTGGGGATCCTCTCTCCCTTCCTGGAGATCAAGGTCATGAAGCCTCTGCCTTGCCTCCTGGGTCTGAATTAATGTCCCATTTCCCACTATCTGCTCAAAAGAAACAAATGTTTCTAACCCAGGTGAGTGGAGTTAATTCAGCAGGAATCCTTCATCCACATTCCTTAGGAGATACAGACTCTCTGTGACACAGACTGACTGGGGTTCATCTCTGCATGTCCCCAATGGGGAAGGAAAGACACTGAGGGGGAAGGAAGAAGATGGACAGAAGGAGTCAAATGGGGCTAGACCAGAATAGGACATTTTCTGCCTGTTAAAATGTACTAGACTCTAATTGCTTAAAACAAAACAAAAACCCACCAGCTTCTGTTTGAACCATCAGCTTTTCACAGAGCAGCCAAAGTGGTGAAGCACAGACACACATAACCACCTACAGCCCAAGTTTGTCTAAGAAGCACCTATAGTGGCTCATGCAGGGGGAAATACAGCTGTGGGTGTGAGTTCAGCCTCACCCAGAGCATTGGTTTTCATTAGCCACGGAGCTTCCCCCACTTCCTTTGCCCAATTCACATGGAAAGTGCCATAGGAGGGTGATGAGAGTAAATTCTAAACTCTGAAATGCGGCGGTTGGCCCAGAGATTGGGATAAGGGGTTTGAAGAGAAAAAGCTCTAAGAGTATAAAACCAGACAGTCTCCAGGGGCAGATTCGGTACAACGCCTCAACAGGGAGCCATTCGGGGGAGGCGGTTTCACTTCCTCTGTTCAATGTCCTGAGAGGTATTTGAAGGTGAAGATAACACCATGGCTAACAGGTGACTGGCATGTCCTGGGTTAAAGAAAGGAAGGGACCTGGGTTAATAGTCTGAAGATTTGCATTACCGTCACTGTCTGACCCCCCTTCAGTGTGGAGCAGGTTTGTATGTTGCTGTGTGGAACGCACAGACTCCTGCAGAGCAGGGGCAGCTGTTTCCATGGCAGAGAGCCTGGCACTTAGGAGACTTTCTTGAGTTGCTGTTTTGAAGCAATTCAATAAAATAACGGTGGAGCTACACTGTCCAGTCCAAAATTTCAGCCCTCCAGTGCAAAAATGCTATTTTAGGATCTAAACAGGAGGCTTTCAGTGCTAGGACACCTGCACTGAGAGAGCTCAGAAGGGGGCGTAACAGCTGCTGACTCTGAGGGTCCCAGGCTAAATCCACTTGCAGGGGGAAGTGTTTTGATTTATTTGATGGATAATGAGCACCAGCTACCAGGGGAGAAGCCCTGCAAGCTGCTGCCACTCCAGCTGCGGCCCCCTCCCCCACCCCAAATTCTGCCTAGGGCGCCAGAAACCCTGGCGCCGCTCCTGGCTGTTCTTATGTTCTAACTGCTGTTATGAAAGAGACGATCTTTCAGGCTACACAGAACTGAAGAAGGGTGCTGGGTTATCTCCACAGCTTGTCTCTTTCACCAACAGAGGTTGGTCCTCTGCAAGCTCTTACCCTCACCCGCCTTGTCTCTCTTGAATAGCGTAGCTGAAGTCGAAGTATCTTAGATCGATTTACCTCTCGTCCTCACAGCGCAGGATCGACGTCTGCGGCTCCCCCTGTCAACTCCGCTACCGCCGCTCGCACTGGTGGAGTTCTGGAGTCGACAGGAGCACTTTCGGAAATCGATATATCACGTCTAGATGAGATGCGATATAACGATCCACGAGAAATCAATTGCTACCTGCCGATACAGCGGGTAGTCTAGATGTACCCACAAAGCGAAGAACACGTGTTCCATGATTTCATAGGGCAGAGTTTTGTGCTATCGGGAACTTTCCCTGTGTGAATTTGACAGGTGGATCAACATAGAGACACATTGTGACCCTTCTCAGGGAGCTGAGGGCTGTGAGTCTCTTGTTGCCACCTATAATAATAATAATTAGAGATATACCAATCTCCTAGAATGGGAAGGGACCTTGAAAGATCATTGAGTCCAGCCCCCTGCCTTCACTAGCAGGACCAATTGTTGCCCCAGATCCCTATGTAGCCCCTTCAAGGATTGAACTCACAACGCTGGGTTTAGCAGGCCAATGCTCAAACCACTGAGCTATCCCTCCCCCTAACCCACCACTAGGAAGAGGGAGTTTTCCATTTAGATGTTAGTGACCAAACTCACCAGCCTGCTGGAACTCAAGCACCCTCCTCTGAGCTACAGCAGCCACCTTAACCCTTGAGTTCTTTCAATGTGTCCCCCTCTGGGGTCCAGCCCGGATCATCAGATACTCGGTGAAATCCCAGATCCTCTCTTCCCCAAGTACCTCAGGTTACTAGTTTTACTGTGGACCATTGCTACTGTATCTCACACAGCACCTGAGTACAGTTATCCAACAAGCAAAAAATGTATTTAACAATGGATAGAGATTTAAACAAACAAACATGAGTGATGGAAACGAACTGTTACCACTAAACAAAGGCAGAAAGTGATAGAATAGAAAGGCCAGCACAAAAAACAGAGAGAGGAACAATAAGATACTAAAAGGACAATGGTTTGAACTCTCCATTTCTCTCAGTCTTTGGATTGATGGGTACTAGAGCTGTAGCAACAGAAAACAAGGGAGGTCAGTGGAATTTGTGGGATACTTGTCACAAAGAATAGTCCATCGTTTTAACCCCCAGCTCATTTTTAAGCAGTAACATCCCAAGACCAGCTTCCTTGGCTCCAAGTGGCAGGAGAGTTATTATTATAAATCATATTCATTACCTTAGTGCCTAAGGAGCAACTAACAGTGGGTCCCCATTGTGCTACGACAAGTACAAACAGAGAATAGTAGCTGGGCCATGCCCTGAAGAATTTACAATCTAAATACACAAGACAGACACAGAATGGGGGAAGGGATAGACCCAACTCTTAGAACAGCGATATTCAGGCCTGTCTGTAAAGCCTGTACTTTAAGAACTTAGGGGTATTTTTATCTCTTAGCTACTTACAGGAGTACGAAAACAAAGAATCAAAATCACTGTCTGTATTTGTAAGGGCCTTCTCTTACTGTGACCATCTGAGCCCTTGTTCTTAGGCTAAGGCCTTTGGCTAAGCAGCAGGGGCAGCCATAAGCTGAGAAGCGAAGGGTCACATCCTCACATCCCAAACCCGTCACACTGAAATAAGGTGCTATTGGGCTGTTAGGAAGATGATCCTGTCCTGATAGTACCCATCACCACCAGATAAAGAAACAGATCTTAAGATGGTTATAGAAAACTTAGTTTGACAGCAGCCTGTCTGGCAAGAAATCACTTCTCAATGCTTGTGAAACCCTCATTTCTGTATTGTTCTATCTTTATGGCCCCCACTTTTCCATTGTTAATCTGTCTGGTTCTGTAATTGTTTCTCTCTGCTGTACAGTTAATTTTGCTAGGTGTAAGTTAATTAGGGTGGTGGGATATAATTGGTTAGAGAATTATGTTACAATATGTTAGAATTGGTTCGTTAAATTTCAGTAAAATGATTGGTTAAGGTATAGCTGAGAATATTACTATATAAACGGGGTCCAACAGGACGGGGAAGAGAAATTGGAATCATGTTTGTTAAGGTGTGTGTGGGGAAAACGGGAACACAGGCAAGCCTCAGCTGCATCAGAGCTGGGAAGGGGGACACGGGATAAACGCTCTGTGGCATCAGAGCTGGGGAGGGGACACTGGGGAACAGACTGTATCAGTAGATCGAGATAAGCCCGACTGGTGTGAAGGGCTTCAGAATATGCTTCCTTGGAAACTAACCCCAATAAACATGGCATTGTCTGCGCTTTGGACTTCTGGTCTTTTGCTGCTTCCTGTCTGCGTGACAAGAACCAGGGAAGTGGGAGGGTGAAGGGAAAACCTCTAACAAAACCGACATGACCTGATAACCAAGAGGTGAGCCTTAGAGGAAGGTTTTAATACACTTTGGAACAGATCAGGGATTCCCATGAGGACTGAGAGGGAGCGATGGTAAACACTCATTTAGATCCTTTTCTTGTTTTATATCTTTTCCCCATAAGGCTGAACCTCTGGCACTGTCATGGATCCATAGGATCTCTGCAATGCCCTGGCTTGTAAACAGTCCTTGGGAGGTGCCCCTTGAGTGCACTAGACCCCCAAGGGCTCCCACTCTTCCACAAGGACAGGCCATGTAGCTTCAACACCTGAGACTGAGCCTCTGGCTTCAACACTCCTACTTCAACCTGTGAGCTCTGCCAGCAGGTCCAGCTGAACGACACTCCTGTTCAGAGACTGTTCCTCATTCATGCTTCAGTGCCAGGGCCGGCTCCAGAGCCCAGCGGGGCAAGCACCCACCTGGGGCGGCCCTTTCCCGGGGGGGCGGCAGGCTGGGCCGGCGGACCTGCCGCAGTCATGCCTGCGGGAGGTCCACCAGAGCCCCGGGAGCAGTGGACCTGCCGCAGGCATGACTGCGGAGGGGACGCTGGTCCGGCGGCTCCAGGGGACCTCCCGCAGGCATGACTGCGGACGGTTCGCTGGTCTCGCAGCTCGGCTGGACCTCCCGCAGGCACGCCTGCGGCAGCTCAACCGGAGCCGCCGGACCAGCGAACCACCCGCAGCTGCGGGAGGTCCAGCCGAGCCGCGCGACCAGCGGACCCTCCGCAGTCATGCCTGCGGCAGGTCCGCTGCTCCCGCGGCTCGGGGGCGCCTCCCGGGCATGACTGCTTGGGGCGGCCAAATTTGTAGAGCCGCCCCTGTTCAGTGCACCTCAGCAAGTTTTTGCTGTGACACTGGGCAGACTGTTAAAACATTGCAGGGTTTATTAGTCAACCGAAACTCAGCACTGGAAAGTCTTTTCATTAGCACAGAGAAGCAATGAAGACAATATAGTCCACACTGGCCAATGCCCTTGAGCCAGGCTGCTGTAGAAAACAGTTTGGTTTCTTTTCACTGTGTCTGTCCATTTGTCTTCACTCCAGCAAAGCTCCCTGTGTCTGCGAGCCCAGTTCTTCCTGCTCTCAAAAACATAACGAGTCCATGTGTGCTTCACTCAGCCAAGCGGAGATCCTCCCATGGACAGGTGACAATTATTCCCTTGTCTCTGTCGGGTATTCCATTGATGTAGGTTGGCCCCAGCCAGTCCTTAATGACCCATTCGTATCACCCCATGACAGCTATGTGACAAAACACCTCATGTCTCCTGCTCGTTCTAATCACAGCAACACCAACCACAGCAGGAAACTGAGGTGTGTATTGGCATCATACACGTATCACCGAAATTCCCACCTCTCTCTCTCTCTCTCTCTCTCTCTCTCTCTCTCACACACACACACACACACACACACACACACACACACAGCTCACAGCCCCTGGAGAGAAAGCAAAGCACAGGAACTGGACGTTAGTCCAGCGAACACAGTGGAGGACAAGCTGCAATCCTCATACCCTGGTCAAAAAGGAGAGGCAGGTGGGTCCCTCCCCATAGAGAGGGGCTGGCTGGAGGCCTGATACCTGAGGGGCCATTCCTTGAGCAGACCATGGAGGCAGGTCAAAGGCTTCGCTACCCCGAACTGTGACATTCCCCAAAATGTGCTTTTGCAATTAGGAAATCTAGTGACTCAGGTGTAATGGGAGGGAGAATTAAACTCCCCCAGTGGGAGGAGAAGGCTGGGGAATTACACACTAACATTCAGGAGCAACAGCCCCTAATTCTTCCGGAAAGAAGGAAGTTTGGGGTGGGCTTTAGCAATTAGGTTGCACCACATTCATAGATTGGAATTGTTAATTAATAAGTGAGGTAAAGGCTTGATGCTTATTTATGGACTTCCCAAAGGCCACGTATGGGCTGGGGCAGTTATTGACATTCTTGTAATCAGAGTAAAGGAGCAGATGTGGTATATCGCCATCCTATTACCATAAGGAAATGGATAAAATACCTCTCCTGGTTTCCAAATTTTCATTTTGTCGTGTCCCCAAGACAGTGTAAACTGAAGCAGGGCCTCCCTTCTGATGGCCTCCCTTGCCCCTCGATCTTTGTTTCCAACCATGTCCATAACTTGTAAGTCCGCACAGTGCAAGAACCTCTTTACTCTATTTATCTTCATCTAATCGTTACGTGTATTGATCCTTGCCTATGATTTCAATTATAACTGTCTCCATTAAATCAAGTTTCTGTGTTTCACCAAATTTCATCTTCTCCATTAACTTTAAGTAGCCATGTACAAGGGCGAGCTGTACCCCCTGTACGTAATCTTATAGGTGTAAAAACTGTACAGGCTACACTACCAGCCTGTGACATCATCAACAAAGTGCCCATTTGTGCCTGGAAAGTGGCCCTGCTCTGGTGGGGAGGATGCAGCAAGGACTCAGGGTCGGAGGCCGGGGTCGCTGTGCACGGAGATGGGGAGGGGGTAATGAGTGGGAGAGGGAGGTCAAGAGTTATAATAATAATATTTGGGGGGAAAATGTATAATGACGTGAAACTGAACAGAAAAAAAACTGGAGTGGAGGCGCTAAAGCTTGGGTAGGGATTTGGGGTTAAAGGTCTGGGATCCCCCACAGCTCTGGATCCCCAAACCTCTCCTCCCTCCCACTGACCCACCCAGCCCACTTCCCAGGTGCCCTTCCCCCACACTCCCCTCCCCTTCTTCCCATTACTCTCAGCCGGCACCACCTCCCGGCAGCTTGGGAGCTTCTTGTGTTCCCTCCTCGTCTCTCACAACCTCCTCCCTCCCTGCTGCTTCTTAGCTCTAACCCTGCACACACCCTCCCCATGTCCTGGCACCCCAGAATTAGCTACTCCCCACACCCCTTCTCCTCGTCTCACATGGCTCTGTTCTCCTTTCACCTTTGGGCTCCTGAATGACAATGTTATACTCTCTTCTATCAAAAGAGGAGCTCATCTGACTGTCACACAAGCCAGGCATCGGTCACACACCTATTTACTCAATTTAGAATTCTACAGGCGGCGTATTTTCCTCTTAAAATGAGGAAAAGGCATGAAAGCTACAGTGATTAATGTAGCCAATAAGGACACATTAAATGCAATTTTAAAATGACTGATGACAAATGTCTAAAAATTATTCTAGTGGGTGGGAGATGAGGCAAAGAAGTGGGGGCAAGGAAACTTGTCAAAACTTTTATGATGAATAAAGGTATAAAGTTATTACTGCTCAGGTTCTTTAGAGACCCCACAGCTTCTAATAACCCAGGGGACAGGACTCCTTACCCAGCGAGGTCACCGTCTCATAGTTCTCCTGCATGACATCCCAGTAGAGGGCTCTCTGAGCGGGGTCCAGCAGAGCCCCCTCTCCCCTGGTGAAATACACAGCCACCTCCTCGAAGGTCACCGGCCCCTGAAAGAGCAAGAGCCCAACACTCGGTACCTGCTGCCCCACTCACAGCCCCACACTCATGGGGGAGAGGAGCCGATCAAATGGGAGCTCTGGGTGGCTCACAGGCAGAGTCCCACCCCCACCCCGCTCAGAGCAGCCAGGAAACGCCAGGGGGAGGGGACGAAGCGAGAGCCCCTTGTCTCTCCCAGCAGAGCCATCACCCCCCCACTAGCCACAGACGGGCACAGGAGATGGAGGCCCTGGCAGGTGCAGGGAGAGCTCGCTGGCAGGGAGCCCAGCGCTGTTCTCATTGTGAAGAGCTGGACGGGGCCAGACTCAGTGGGGGGCAGATGACATGACGGTCCAGGGGGGCCTTGCTGAGGGGGTTCCTCCAGCAGGGGTGTCCTGTCTCTCCTCCCCGCACTTCTCTTCAGCTGTCTGCCCCTGCAGCTCTTCCTGCAGCCCTGCCCCCCCCCCCTTGGAGCTGCCCCAGCCAAGCTGCTCCCAGGAGCCTCCTGTGCTGTGCGGGGGGTGGGGTGGGGTGGCCCCACCCTCCTGTCTCTGTCCCCAGTCTCTGCTGAGCTGAGGTGGGGGGACAAGATTCTGTGCTGCTGCCTCTGGGTCAGGAGTGGGAGCTGCTGGCCCCTGCTGCCGTGTGAACGAGCCTTCGGACTAGTGAGTGCCGCTGGGCTGGGAGTGACAGCGGGTGTGTCTCACACTCCCCCCCCCCCCACACACCCCACCACAGACACATCAGTTACTGTTGTTACTTCCTGTCAAAATGCGCAAAGTACATGTAGTCTCCATAATTTTATTCTTTCACATTCGGTCAGGATGACAATGCTGGTAGTTTAGCTTTTTAACTGATCTCTGAATTTCATCATTTTATTTCTGTCTTATGCTTAAATTCAGTTCTTTGAGTAACGAGTTCTAAAATGCCTCACCTGGCCTGGCTGGAGTAATATCATTATTACTGTGATTGCCGTATTGTGCTTTGTCATTCGTTATTTACAATGGTACAATCAAATAACAGACTGTACATTTTGCTTTTACTTACCTTAGCAGGGCTCGTTTGAAAAAAAATAGCTAAACTCAAAACTTTAGACACTGTGCAGATGAAGATCATTTATCTTCAAACTGTATTTTTAAATCTGTCTGTAAAGTAACTTAAAATTTCTATGAAAATAAACGCAGCTCCAAGTATGATACTAATAGCAATGATGGAGTCAAATCTTACTGAGTCACATACATGATAGTGATATGCAGAGAACCAGGCACATGCAGGGCCGTGGAGTTTTTATAGCACGTTGGGGGCCTTAGAAAGAAAAAGGTTAAGAACCTCCCCCCCGCCCCAGCCTCCCTGGTGGGTGCCCCCTCACATGTCACAGCAGCCGCTGGTTAATCAGGTCGGGCTCCAGCCCTGGGATTCTGGCCCATTTTCCTAGCCCCACCTAGGGGGGTTGTTTCCTGTCCCACAAATTAGAGCATTTCCACCCTCTTACCTCGTGGGTCTGTTCCTAGAATGGAAGCCGCATATTGAACAAGTCCCAACAGGTTTGCTACACCCTGGCCTCCTCCCATTCTCCACCCTGGGAATTTTTTGGCAAACTCCAACCCCTAAACCAGACTGCCCCAGCCTCCCTCCTCCGGTGCATTTGGTGTCCCTCTCCCTCCAGCAGGAACCCACCAGCAAACCCCCAATAACCCCTACCTTGACGGGATCCTCTGCAGCCATTTCCCTTCCCTGTCCCATGGGAGGATGGGACGAGCTGGAGCGAAACATGGATGACATCCTGCAGCCTGGCAGGGCGAGAAGGGCAGCTGAGGGGGTTTCAGAACAGGCTTTAGTTCAGAACATGCTCCAGCTCTTTATTGCAGGGGAGACCTGGCCCCTCTGTTGTGTATTTGGTTGTCATGGTTTTTGCTGCTATGGCAACTGAGTTAGAATATTATGGTCTGTAAATAAAATGGAGGTTTTGGTTAGCTGTCTGCTCTCTGACCTCAAGTGATTGCTTCCTACTCCGGCTGCCCCAAGGATATAACACTGGCGACGAGGATGGGATCCTGGTGCTGCTCCAGTAACAGAAGGAAGTAGAAGTCAAGGTAAAGACCAAACAAAGAAAAAAAGCTGCTTCTTTGCACTGACTGTGAAAGTGAAACTAAAAATCATGGCTACTCTGACCAGGCCCCTGGAGCCTTTTGATGAGAATACAGAGCAGTGGCATGTGTATACTGAGCGTTTTGAGCTTTTTTTTATTGCAAATGACATTACAGAAGCGAAGAAGGTGCCAATATTCTTAAGTGTTGTAGGGGCTAAAACCTACTCCCTGCTACACAGCTTACTACACCCTGTTAAGCCTGAGACTAAATCTTACAGTGACATTGTGGAAATCCTGGGGTCTCATTTCTCCCCAAAACCACTGGTAATTGCTGAAAGATATAGGTTCCACAAAAGAGACCAAAAGGAAGATGAAACAGTTGTACAATTTGTAGCCATTCTAAAAAAGCTAGCAGAACACTGTGAATTTAAAGAAATGTTAAATGATGCCCTGCGTGACAGGTTAGTGTGTGGCCTGTACAGTGAAGCTATACGGAAGCGCCTACTGACAGAGGCTCAGCTTACCTTACAGAAGGCTGTTGATATTGCTGTCTCCATGGAACTGGCTACAAGGGAGGCACAATACATCGGTGCACCCCCTAGGGTGCAAAAAGTGTCACAAGAACCGACCCACAAAACTGTGCAGAGTCAAGAATGTTACCGCTGTGGTAAGCCGGGTCACCAGGCATCAGAATGCTGGTGTAAGGACCTGGTGTGTCGACACTGTGGCAAAAAGGGACACATTGAGTGTGCCTGTAAACAAAAGGAAAAGAGGCCTGTGGTCTGGCCGACAAAAAGAGGAACCTTGCATACTCTAGAGCAGAACCAGGATGATCAAGGAGACACCTCATCACAAGAGGAAGTGCCACTGCATGTTTTGTCTTTGGCAATGGGCTCACATGAATACTGGGTAACCCCCTTATTGGAGGGCAAACCTATACGCATGGAACTGGACACCGGTGCAGCTGTCTCGCTGGTCTCTGAGACTGTGTATAAAGAAAAGCTACAGCATCTTCCGCTTAAGGCAACAAAAACTGTTCTGAAGACGTATACGGGAGAAGCTGTGCCCATGGTGGGCACTATTGATGTTAAGGTGGAGCTCAATGGACAGGCCGCTAGATTGCCACTGTTTGTGGTGAGAGGTAACTACCCAGCCTTAATGGGTAGGTCTTGGCTTGGGAAGATTCAACTGAACTGGGCAGAAGTGCACCGGATGACTAAAGAAGAAACCAGTCTAACCCCTATACTAAGGAAACATGCTGCTGTTTTTGGAGATGATTTGGGAAGTATGAAGGGAATCACTGTGACATTGAACATTAAACCTGGCAGTCCACCAAAATATCTGAAAGCCCGAACTGTGCCATATGCCATCAGGCCAAAGGTTGAAGCAGACCTGGAGCGCCTGGTCACCAATGGAGTCCTAATACCAGTTACCCATAGCTCATGGGCCACTCCTATCGTTCCAGTAGTAAAGAAAGATGGCTCTCTCCGGATTTGCGGTGATTTTAAAGTCACTGTCAACCCAGTGTTGTGTGCAGAGCAATACCCGCTTCCCCGCATCGATGACCTCTTCGCAGGCCTGGCTGGGGGACAAAAGTTCAGTAAGATTGATCTGAGTCAAGCATATTTACAGATGCACGTCGATGAAAAGTCCCAAGAGCTGTTGACTATTGTGACTCATAAGGGGCTTTATCGATACTGTCGCCTACCCTTCGGAATAACATCGGCTCCCGCCCTGTTCCAGAGAGCTATGGACCAGATCTTGTGTGGCTTGTCAGGAGTTCAGTGCTATCTGGATGACATCCTGGTCACTGGAAGAAATGAAGAGGATCACTTAAAGAATTTAGAGGCTACCCTACAAAGATTGGAAGAGTATGGCCTACGAGTTCGCAAAGACAAGTGTGAATTCTTCAAGCCCTCTGTTGAATATTTGGGACACATAATCGATTCTGCAGGTCTTCATAAGGCCCCTGCAAAAGTTAAAGCTATTGTGGAGGCTCCCCCACCACGAAATGTAAGCCAGCTGCGCTCGTTTCTAGGACTACTGAACTATTATGGAAAGTTCATCTCACAGTTAGCCACACTGCTAAAACCACTTCACGAGCTCCTTGGGCAGAACAAGGCCTGGAAGTGGACTGAAGCCTGTGATGTTGCATTTAACAAAGCTAAGGATGCATTGTTAAATTCTGAAGTTCTAACGCACTTTGATCCATCCTTACCCCTGCAATTGGCCTGCGATGCCTCCCCTTATGGAGAGGGAGCAGTCGTGTCACACATTATGCCTTCGGGAGAAGAGAGACCTATTGCTTTTGCTTCACGCACTCTAAGCAAAGCAGAAACTAACTACGCCCAAATCGAACGTGAGGCATTAGGAATTGTTTTTGGAATTCGGAAGTTTCATCAGTACCTCTTTGGGCGAAAGTTTACTCTTCTTACAGACCATCGACCTCTGACGTCAATTTTTGGACCCTACACAGGCATTCCCCCATTAGCTGCTAGTTGTATGCAACGTTGGGCATTGTTACTTTCAGCACACACATATGAAATCAAATATCAGAAATCCACTCTGCACGGCAATGCAGATGGCCTCTCGAGGTTGCCTTTGCCGGTCAAACATCAAGATAGTGCCCAAAAGGAAATCTTTTACTTTGAACAGGTAGAGAATACACCCATCACTGCTACTCAGATAAAGAAGGCAACTCGCGTTGACCCAGTATTGTCCCAAGTTATGGACCTGGTGATGCATGGAAAATCTTGACAAACCTCTCCGGTCTCATCCGACCTTGTTCCCTACATGTCCAAACGGATGGAGTTATCGGTCCAATCTGGTTGTTTGTTGTGGGGGAGACGTGTCATTATTCCACCACCGCTGAGATCACAGATGTTAGAACAGCTACATTCCGGTCACTGTGGAATAGTGCGCATGAAGGAAATTGCACGAAGCTATTTTTGGTGGCCTGGATTGGACAGCGCTATTGAAGAGAAGGCAAAAGCTTGTATGTCATGTCAGGGTGTGAGGAATGCACCCCAATGGGCACCCCTACACCCATGGGACTGGCCTGAAAACCCGTGGCAACGTATTCACGTTGACTTTGCTGGCCCCCTTGAAGGAAGCATGTTCTTGGTGGCAATAGATGCCCATTCTAAATGGCCAGAAGTCTCTATAATGCAGTCCACTTCTGCAGAGAGTACTATCCAAAAACTACGAGGACTCTTTAGTCGTTTTGGTCTGCCAGAACAACTTGTGAGAGACAACGGACCGCAGTTCGTTTCTCAGGAGTTTCAAAATTTTATGAAGGCAAATGGGATACACCACATCACGTCAGCACCATATCATCCGTCCACCAACGGATTAGCTGAAAGATTTGTGCAGACAATGAAAAACGCTTTGAAATCAGCAAGGGGACAACACTCCATTCAAAAGCGTCTGGATATCTTCTTACTTTCCTACAGAAACACCCCTCATGCTACGACCCAGGCATCCCCAGCCTTTCTAATGTTGGGACGACAGCTGCGCACTTGCTTTGATCTGCTGAAACCTTCTGAACCCCGACAAATTGTGCAACATCAGCAGCAATATCAAGTCATCAGACGGGCACCCAGAGCAAAAGACCGAACCTTTAGCCCGGGACAGCCAGTTTTGGCTTGGAATTATACTTCCAGAGCTAAATGGGTCCCAGCCACAGTCATCACTCAAACAGGACCTGTTTCCTACACAGTCCGGACTGCAGAGAATGTTACCTGGCGGCGACATGTAGATCAGCTGTTGCCAGGTCATGCCAGTCCTCAGGACCCATCTGCAGTTGAGGGGTCTGACTTCACCTCTTCTGGTGAGGCACCGAATCACGAGTCATCTGTTCCTGACTGTTCTCCTCCATTACTGCCGGCGGCTGAGATACCCCTTTGCCCAGCACGAGCTGATACCACCTCCTCACCCGTTCGTGCTGCGGACCCTGAACCCCTAGTGCTTTCGGGTGCAACAACACCAGAAGTTCGCCGTAATCCACCTAGAGACAGAAGGCCTCCTCATCGGCTGGATCTTTAGCTAGGGCGAACCCACGGTTATGGGGCAAAATAATCCCCAGGGTTTAGCCGGGAATGGAGGCAGTCTACCCTCCTTCTCTAGTCTAGTGTGTGTTTTTTTTTATTTAGGGGATGTTCTTATTAGGGGGGGAGGAATATGTTGTGTATTTGGTTGTCATGGTTTTTGCTGCTATGGCAACTGAGTTAGAATATTATGGTCTGTAAATAAAATGGAGGTTTTGGTTAGCTGTCTGCTCTCTGGCCTCAAGTGATTGCTTCCTACTCCGGCTGCCCCAAGGATATAACACCCTCCTGCCAGGCTAAGCCCACAGGGAGATTTTTCAGCCTCCCCAGTAATAAAGTCTCTGAACAAAATGCTGGAAAGGAGCAGAACCAAAGGGGCTGGGCAGGCTCCATAGGGACACTGGCTCCTCCCTTCCCCTCATGTGCGGCCATGTCCTGTCGCTGGCAGAGATCAGCCCCCACATCTCCCCCCAGAGGCAGCCGTGTCTGCGGGCTCCCCCAGCCAGCACCCACTAACCACCACCCACGCTGGGGGAGTGACACAGGACAGCAAATTCCACCTACCCAAGGACAAATTGCTGCAGATAAACGGGCTGGGTTCACATCCCAAAGCTGAGGAGAATTTAAGAATTATGGAGAAAATAGGTAAAATGAGAGACTAGAGAGTCAATAATTTTAGGGAAAACGAGGGAATCTCCTTGGATTTTCTAGCCACATGTGGGGAGGGGAGAGAGAAGGGGAAGAACTAGAGAGAATTGTTCTCAGGTTTTGAGACGGAAAGAAATGGCACAAACAGGAAAAGGATGCGAGTGGCTCACCCCCATGACCATAGGCGTGTGCAGCACATTTCATTAGGGTGCGCACCCAGGGAGCCCCGCCCTAGCCCCACCCCATCCACTGCCTCCCCCTTCCTGCCCCCTGGCTGCCCCCCTCAGAACCCCCAACCCCCCCTGCTCCTTGTCCCCTGACTGCCCCCTCCTGGGACACCCCCCCACTGTAACTGCCTCCCTAGGACCCTACCCCCTACCTGTCCCCCTGACCCTTATCCACACCCCCGCCCCCAGACAGACCCCGGGGACTCCCACGCCCCATCCAACCACTTCTCACCCCCTGACACGACCCCCAGAACTCCCGACCCATCCAACTCCCTCGGCTCCCTGCCTGCCCCAACCCCGCTCCACCCCCACCCCCCAAACCCTCAACCCATCCAACCCCCCTGCTCCTTGGCCCCTGACCTCCCCCTCCAGAGACCCCCCCACCCCCTAATCTCCCCCCCAACTATCCAACCCCCCTCCCCACCTCCTGGCAGCTCTGTCTAGTGGCTGCTCCCACCCACACACTCAAAGTGGCGGAGGAGGTTCCCTCTCCTTCGGGGGGAAGGTGGCCTAGTGGTTAAGGCACAGGACTCAGGCTCAGGTGTTCTGGGTTTGAGTCTCTGCTCTGCCACAGACTCCCTGCTTGGCCTTGGGAAAGTCACTTCACCTCTTTGTGCCCTAGATCCCGCCTGCCCAATGGGGCCAACACTGACCCTGCCTCCTGGGCTAAATCCATCCATGGCTGGGTGATGGGGGGGGGGGAATGGAGATACCAACATGGGGAGATTTGGGCTGAATTTCTCCACAGCCGGAGAGTGAGAGCCAGCTCCACAGGGGGGATGGGGCGAGAGGGGCTCAGGCGAGCTCCACACAGGGGGGGGGGTCAGGGCTTCAGCCTTGTAACTTCTGCCACTAAGGTGGCTGGGGCTCCCGAGCCGGGGACTTCAGCCCCACATCTTCTGCCAGGGTCCGGGGTTCTCCTCTCTGCCCCAGGGTGGCTCCTCTCCCCCTCCATCCCACCCCCGCCCAGTGCAGCTCCTGCTGGGGTCTGGGCTCCTCTTCCCCTCCCCCACCGGTATCTGGAGCTTCTCCTCCCCCCAACCTCCCCCAGCCCCAGCCCAGCTGGGCTCCCCGGGGCACCCGCCGCTGCTGTGGCCGGAGCCGAGCCTGGCGGGCAGGGAGCAGCGATTCACGCGGGGGCCCTGGCAGAGCCACCAGCCCGAGCGGGGCGGGGCAGCCCCAGGGGAGTGGGGGGGCTCTGCTGCTGCTGGCCCCACCCCCCACCGACCCCTGGGGCTGTTGGGGGGGCTCATTCAGCCCCCCAGGAGCGGGGGGGGGAGCATCCCAGGCCGCCCCCGGGAAAAAGCTCAGCGGAGGAGGCGCCACAAGCTGCCGGCAGCGGGTCAGTTCCGGGGGGGCCGAGCAGCCGCCACAGCCTCCTCCTGCCCCCCCGGAGCCCCCACGGGAGGGGGGGAAGCAGCCTCCCCAGCCGGGGCTCCCCCCATGCGCACGCCTGGGCCCGGGACACTCACACACACACTCTGCCCCGGGGCTCCCCTGGTGCCCAGAGACCGATCAACCCCCCACCTGCCCCCCCGTCCTTCCCCGCCTGCAGCTCCGGCCTCTCCCCTCCCCTCCTGCCCCGCCAGCCGCACCCAGGGGAGCCCCGGGCCCCAGGCTCTGTCCCCACCTGGAGCCCAGCGGGGCCGGGGGCAGCTCCTGCTGCAGCTGAGAACAGCGGCTCCGCTCCGGCCCGGGCGGCTCCAGCGCTGCTGGCAGCACGTGGCCACCAGGGAGCAGCTGCTGAGCCCGGGCTCCTGCGTCACAATGTGCCAGAGCCCCGCCCCCAGGAGCTGCCCCGCCCCCGGGCTGTGCCAGAGCTCCGCCCCCAGGAGATGCCCCGCCCCCGGGCTGTGCCAGAGCCCCGCCCCCAGGAGCTGCCCCGCCCCCGACCTGTGCCAAAGCCCCTCCCCCAGGAGCTGCCCCGCCCCTGGTCTGTCCCAGAGCCCCGCCCCCAGGAGCTGCCCCGCCCCCGAGCTGTGCCAGAGCCCCGCCCCCAGGAGCTGCCCCGCCCCCGGGCTGTGCCAGAGCCCCGCCCCCAGGAGCTGCCCCCTACCGCTGGGATTTGTTCTCCTGCCTCCTTCTTCCCAGCACCCCCCGCTCCCAGCTGCTCCCTTCCTGTGTCTGCAAACACCCCCTGGGCAGGCTGCAGCGCTCGCTGGGGCTGGCTCCAGTGGCTGAAGTTGCCTCCATCTCTGCTCACCTGGGGGTGGGGGAGGGACGAAGAGAGGAGATGGTCCCAGGGTATGAAAATGGAATTAGGGGTCAGGGAAAGAAGGACTGTTTGGAAAGGTGGGTTTTTTGCAAGGGGTGTGTGTGATCCAGATGGAGTCAGAAGCAGTTGGGCAGCAGAGACTCAGGGAAATTGAGAGGAACCCCCTGAGTGTCCCAGTGTTGACCAGGGATTGTACAGCACCTAGCGCAATATGGGGTCCCAGAGCCGTAACTAACTATTTTTACACCCAAGGCAAAAATATAAAATTGCGCCCCCCATAGGGTACAGGTGGGGGAGGGGGAGCCCAGGGCTGGGGCAGCAGAGGGTGTGTGGGTGGGTGAGCACTGGTGGGGAGGGGGAGCACAGAGCTGGGGCAACATGGGGTGTGTGTGGGGGAAAGCCCAAGGCAGGAGGGTGCAGGTCAGGGGGGCAGAGCCCAGGGCTAGGGTGGCAGGGGTGTGGGGGGGGGGGAGAGCCCAGGACTGGGGCAGCAGGGGGCGGTGGGTATGGTGAGGCCCAGAGCGGGGACAGCAGAGGGTTCAAATGGGGGGGGGAGCCCAGGGGTTGGGCAGCAGGAGGGTGTGGGTGGGAGCAGCTAAATTTTTTTTTCCTTTGGGTGGCAAAAAAACTAGAGCCAGCCCTGCCTCCACGCACCGTGAGGTAGGTAGGAGCGGATCATTATTATCCCTACTTGAAAGAGGGAGAAGCTGAGGCTGAGAAAGGAGAATTGACTTGTCTGAGGTCACACAGACAGTCAGTGGCAGAGTTGGGAATAGGACCCAAGAGCCCTGATTTTCAAACTATCCATCGGATCTTGAATTTCAGACATTGAATGACCTGAATAAAGTGCTCTCAGATGAGCTCCAGACCAACAGTGCACAGGAATTATTCAACCAGTATTTGAGGAGAACTGCAATGTTAGAGAGAATCATGAGCTGCTCAGAGACCATTAATGCAGAGAAGCAGCAAAATTCATCAAACACAGAACTGGTTCTGACTTATTTCCTTGGTCTTAAAAGAGAACAACAAGGATCTGAGTCTCCTCCCTGTCAATACCCCCTGCTCAGCCAATCAGGGTAGAGACTGAGGACGGGAGGCTGAGGGTTCTCACCAGAGAGCCCAAAGGATGGCCCAGGTCACTGGTGGGGATCACTGACCGAGCACTATTTCAGCCTCACATTTTTATGTGGACTTCCCACAGTGGGAGCTGCAGAGCCCTCCCCCGCAACACACACACACACAAACACACACTCCTCCTGGTGTTGGGAGGTGAACAGGAAAAAGGACAAAAGAAGCAAGAGACGAAGAGAAAGGAGGGAGGGAGGGAGGGAGGAAAAGGTGAAACAAAAAGGACAAACCCCAATGTCCCCAGTGATTCTAAGGGACAAAATCCCAGGTGTGCAATAAAATTTTGCCTCCTTAAGCTCGTGTTTTCCATACCTAGAATTCAACTGTCACCACATGGATCAGACTGAACAGGTTTCAAACCTCCAGGAGGCTCTTACCTTCTAAACAGGGATGGCTGTTTTCTAGTAAAATCACTAGAAGGGAAGGAGAAAACTCAAAAGAGGTTCCTCCTGGCGCTCAAGTCCGTGAACCCGAATACTCTCTCAGTCCTCAGAGAGAGACCCGGAGAAGGAGACTTGCGGAAGCAAAGCCACAGGGGTCTCTGAGGTTTCCCTGGCCCCTCGCCCCTGTCCTGCCTGGCTGATGTCAGCATCTCTCTGTGAGGTCACCACCTCCCCACCAACTTGGACCAATAGTCTGAGGTCCTGCAAAAGGCCTTTGTGATGTCACTGCCACACGCCTCCCTTGCTGTGCTAATGTCCTGCCCCTGGCCAGGCACTTTGGAGGTTTGAGCTACTCCCTGTGGATCACCCCACTCAAGGAGCGTTCGTTCTAGGCACCAAGCCAGCTAGACAGGAAAACATCAGACGCTGCTCCCAATGCTACACTCAATTTTTCAGAAATTAGTCGACTTCATGGCCAGAAGAGACCATTAGAGCATCTAATCTGACCCCCTGCATATCACAGGCCTCCTGTATGACACAAGAGCTACTTTTGGGGCAAACACATTCCAGAAAGGCATCTAGTCTTCATGAAATGACATCAGGAGATGGAGAATCCACCACTTTCCTTGGTAGCTTGTTCCTGTGGTGAATCATCCTCGCTGGTGAATATTTGTGCCTTTGTGGTAATATGAATTTGTCTCTTTTCATCTTCCAGCCATTGGGTCTTGTTAGGCCTTTCTCTGCTCCATTCAAGAGCCCTTTAATACCCAATCTTTTCTCTCCCTGAAGGCCCTTCAACACTTCAATGAAGTCACCTTTCAATCTTCTTTTGATAAGCTAAACAGGTTGAGCTCTTTCAATAGCTCCCTGGAAGGCATTTTTCTTCAGCCTTCAGAACATTTGGTGGCTTTTTGCTGCCCCAGCTCCAATTTCACAACATCTTTTTCAACTGAGGACACCAAAACTGGAGGCAGTATTCCAGTATCAGTCTCAATGATGCCGTGTCACTTCTTGTAATGTTATTGATATAATCTGTAACTGTATAGATCACTGCTGCGACCACGGTTCTATATTTGCAGCCAATATTGTCGAAAGGTTGTCGTGTAAGGGGTCTATGGAGAGGTTCTGATTGGCTGATTATAATGATGCTATCTCTAGATGTGTATCATTTTTGTAGTTGACGTTATGAATATTGGCTCTATGCTGCCCGTATTTCAAACTTGTGCTCTGCTTCAGGGAACACCCCAGCCAGACAAGTTAGTGTCAGTTCTGCCTAGAACGAACGCTCCTTGAGTGGGGTGATCCACCTGGAGTAGCTCAAACCTCCAAAGTGCCTGACCAGGGGCAGGACATTGACACAGCAAGGGAGGGGAGTGGCAGTGACATCACAAAGGTCTTTTGCAGGACCTCAGACTATTGGTCCAAGGTGGTGGGGAGGTGGTGACCTCACAGAGAGATGCTGACATCAGCCAGGCAGCACAAGGGCGAGGGGCCAGGGAAACCTCAGAGACCCCTGTGGCTTTGCTCCAGCAAGTCTCCTTCTCCAGGTCTCTCTTTGAGGACTGAGAGAGTATTCGGGTTCACGGACGTGAGCGCCACAAGGAACCTCTTTCGAGTTTTCTCCTTCCCTTTTAGTGATTTTACTAGAAAACAGCTGTCCCTGTTTAGAAGGTAAGAGCCTCCTGGAGGTTTGAAACCTGTTCAGTCTGATCCATCTGGTGAGAGTTGAATTCTAATGGAAAACACAAGCTTAAGGAGGCCGAATTTTATTCTGAATTGTATTTGATCCCCACCAGTGAGCTGGGCCATCCTTTGGGCTCTCTGGTGAGAACCCTCAGCCTCCCTTCCTCAGTCTCTACCCTGATTGGCTGAGCAGGGGTTTATTGACAGGGAGGAGACTCAGGTCCTTGTTGGTCTCTTTTAAGACCAAGGAAATAAGTCAGCACCAGTTCTATGTTTGATGAATTTTGCTGCTTCTCTATATTAATGGTCTCTGAGCAGTTCATGATTCTCTCTAACATTGCAGTTCTCCTCAAATACTTGCTGAATAATTCCTGTGCACTGTTGTTGGTCTGGAGCTCATCTGAGAGCACTTTATTCAGGTTATTCAATGTCTGAAATTCAAGATCCGATGGTTAGTTTGAAAATCAGAGCTCTTGGGTCCTATTCCCAACTCTGCCACTGACTGGCTGTGTGACCTCAGACAAGTCAATTCTTCTTTCTCACATGTAGCTTCTCCCTCTTTCAAGGAGGGATAATAATGATCCGCTCCTACCTACCTCACGGTAGGTGGAGGATGGGGATCCATTGGAGAGTGTCACTAGGAGTAGTGCATAATATGAGGTGTCCTATCACATTTACTCAGAGCAGATTATGACATAATAGAATAGCTGAAATACTCTATTTGATTTGGTTTTTTTTAATTTTGAAATTGCTAAGTGCAGCAACGACTTAGCTCAGACTGAAGCATCTTATCTAATGTTTGAGATCGAAGTGTCTCCTCTTTGTGTGTGACGAGACAATTTAATGCACTGTGACAAACAGGAGATGCTTTTGTTTTGCAACAAAATATTTTTGCAAAGAACTTTCATCCCACTTGTTATGATTTCGAGAAACAAACTGGTTTAGTCTGAATGGGATTTTCTGACAAACGGTTTCAATGCGGGAAAAACTTCACCCTAAGCTCAAACCTTACTAGGCATCAGAGGATCCACACAGGAGAGAGACCTTATGAATGCCGTGAGTGCGGGAAAAGTTTCAGTCACTTCTCCTCCCTTATCTCTCACCAGAGAGTCCACACGGGAGAGAGACCCTATGAATGTTGCGAGTGTGGAAAAAGCTTCTCTCGGAGCTCAAATCTTACTATGGTTTCAATGCGGGAAAAACTTCACCCGAAGCTCAAACCTTACTATGCATTAGAGGATCCACACAGGAGAGAGACCCTATGAATGCAGTGAGTGCGGGAAAAGTTTCACTCACCTCTTCTCTCTTATCTCTCACCAGAGTGTCCACAAGGGAGAGAAACCCTATCAATGCAGTGAGTGCGGGAAAAGCTTCTCTCGGAGCTCAACCCTTGTTACACATTACAGAGTCCACACCGGACAGAGACCCTATGAATGCTGCGAGTGTGGGAAAAGCTTCACTCATAGTTCAGGCCTTTCTAAACATCAGAGAATCCATAAAGGAGACAAACTTCATAAAAACCTTCTCTAGAGCTGTCAGGAGATTTTTTCTTTAATTCTTTTGACAGTTCCCAGGCAGTGAGTGTTAAGGCTGTTTGCATCTTTTGCACACTGTAGTCCCTCAGCTCCCACACACGAGTTGCCCACTTCTGAAGCTCGCCTGTCTTTGGGGTGGATCCTGTGGTCCTTTGTATCAACTCCATTGTCCTGCGAGTCATGGGAGTGGGTGTCCTTTCTACCAGGAATGTCATCACCCCAGGTGGGGGAGATGGGGGGTGTCTTCAACCAGCTACGTTGAGATAAAATCTACCTGGGTCTCATCACTGTGGTTGCCATGGAGTTAGCTAGCTTGAGTTCACTTTCCTGATGTAAAAAGACAGCTATTCTTGCAGTAAAGACATGGGCTATGGATAGTCAGTGGGGTTATCTAGCACATTTCCTCCTGATCTGACCTAATCACCGTCACATTTCCTTGTCTAAACAAACCTGGAGATTCACATTTATACTCCTCCTGCCAGTGCAAAGTTACTGTTAGAGACGTCAAGTTCCTCTTTGAGGAGACATTGTCTCATTCCCAGTTGTTCTCACATTACCCTGGATTGTGCAGAACAGCAGTTATTTTGTTGACTTTTTTTCTCATTTAAAATATATTTAAATATGATGAAGAGCTGGAGCAGTGTCAGGGAAATAAGGGTCATTTTAGGTTCTGTGACACTGGAAGGAGATGGGGCGACTCAGCCATTCCATCCTTCCCCATCACCCCAGAACTGTTACCTTGTGCCTGAGCCATGCAGAGTTAACCCCTTCGAATTCCTTCGCTTCCCAACGTGTCTGGTGGGGTCATGTTCTTAGCTGTCCATGCTTGGGAATGGTGCTTGTACACGTCTTTGATCCTAAATCAGAGTCAGTCTGGCAGGAGATGAAAGTGTCAGACTTGGAAGGGGATTTCAAGTGGATCCCAAGCACCGTTCAAATCCCCTTTTCCCTCAATGGCAAAGCCGCTTCTGGGAAGGTCGGCTGTTTTTTCTCCCATTATGAAGGTGCTAAAACTCCTGTAAATAACACTAATGAGAGAGGTATCAGAGGGGGAGCCGTGTTAGTCTGGATCTGTAAAAGCAGCAAAGAATCCTGTGGCACCTTATAGACTATCAGACTTTTGGAGCATGAGCTTTCGTGGGTGAATACCCACTTCGTCGGATGCATGAGAAAGCGCAGGGTGAAGCAGGTTTCAGTGGATCATGGGAGAATCTCTCATCCTGATTCTGAGACATCAGATGTAACCTAGTCTGGAATTTCACTTTTAAATTAAAATGAAAGTGTCTTCTACCTCTCTGTGATATGGGTTTTCTATCTTTCATGAAGGCTCCTTGGTCATATTACTGCATGTTAGTTTTGTTTGACAGAATGTAGCTCAGATTTTTTGGGAAATTTCAGACAAATTACCATTTTTTTACTTCAGGTTTGTTTTTCCCCCTATTCCTGCATGATGACATGGAGAAAATTCAGATGCAGTTCAGTCAACAGGATAGAATACTCCAAGCTGCTGGACATATTATCAAAGAAACAGTCGTATGTTTAAATCTCCACTCTGAAAAGGTGAACAGCAGCAGACCCCAAATGGGTGCAACTGACCGAAGTAAGTGCACAGGGTAGTTCAGTAGTTTAAGTCAATATTGTCTCAGATGATCCAGGGCTAGAATTCCACAGCAAGTGATTCGGAACTAGGAAAACACCCAGGTATTTGGTTCCCAAGGTATTTGTGACCCAGTCCCTACAGGAGGTTACTTCTGAAGAGATCTCCTAGCTAATCCCAACATTTGGGAAATGCTGTCTGTGATGAGGTGCATCCACCCTGACCTGGCACTGCTAGGGGTAACTGCGCCATGTGGGCTGAAGAGGCCACACCCCCTCACCCTCTCTGGGCATGCTCCAACTGGAGACTGAGTATAAACGGGAGCAGCTCAGCCTGGGCGGACTGGGAACAAACCTATGTTGTTGGCACGGGGTGTCGGGGGGCGGGGGAGAGCCCAGGGCTGGGGTGGCACAGGGCTGTGGGGATGGGGGGAAGCCCAGGGCTCAGTTAGCAGGCTCCTCTGGCGGGGGACCCCAGGGCTGGGGTGGCACAGGGCTGTGGGGGTAGGGGGAAGCCCAAGGCTCAGTTAGCAGGCTCCTCTGGCGGGGGACCCCAGGGCTGGGGTGGGGGCAGCCAACATTTTTTTTTGCTTGGAACGGCAAAAAACCTAGAGCCGACCCTGCCTCCACGCACCGTGAGGTAGGTATGAGCGGATCATTATTATCCCTACTTGAAAGAGGGAGAAGCTAAGGCTGAGAAAGGAGAATTGACTTGTCTTAGGTCACACACCCAGCCAGTGGCAGAGTTGGGAATAGAACCCAAGAGCCCTGATTTTCAAACTAACCATCGGATCTTGAATTTCAGACACTGAATGACCTGAATAAAGTGCTCTGATGAGCTCCAGACCAACAACAGTGACAGTAATTATTCAGCAAGTATTTGAGCAGTTCACGATTCTCTCTAACGTTGCAGTTCTCCTCAGAGACCATTAATGCAGAGAAGCAGCAAAATCCATCAAACACAGAACTGGTTCTGACTTATTTCCTTGCTCTTAAAAGAGAACACCAAGGACCTGAGTCTCCTCCCTGTCAATAACCCCCTGCTCAGCCCATCAGGGTAGAGACTGAGGACGGGAGGCTGAGGGTTCTCACCAGAGAGCCCAAAGGATGGCCCAGGTCACTGATGGGATCACTGCCCGAGCACTATTTCTGCCCCGTATTTTCGGGTGGACCTCCCACAGTGGGAGCTGCAGAGCACTCCCCCGCAACACACACACACACACACACACACACACACCCTCCTGGTGTTGGGAGGGGAACAGGTGAAAGGACAAAGGAAGCAAGAGAAAAAGAGGAGGGAGGAAGAGGGGAAGCAAAAAGGACAAACCCCAATGTCCCCAGTGATTCTAAGGGACAAAATCCCAGGTGCAGAATAAAGTTCTGCCTCCTTAAGCTCGTGTTTTCCATGCCTAGAATTCAACTGTCACCAGATGGATCAGACTGAACAGGTTTCAAACCTCCAGGAGGCTCTTACCTTCTAAACAGGGACGGCTGTTTTCCAGTAAAATCACTAAAAGGGAAGGAGAAAACTCGAAAGAGGTTCCTCCTGGCGCTCACGTCCGTGAACCCGAATACTCCCTCAGTCCTCAGAGAGAGACCTGGAGAAGGAGACTTGCTGAAGCAAAGCCACAGGGGTCTCTGAGGTTTCCCTGGTCCCTCGCCCCTGTCCTGACTGGCTGATGTCAGCATCTCTCTGTGAGGTCACCACCTCCCCACCACCTTGGACCAATAGTCTGAGGTCCTGGAAAAGGCCTTTGTGATGTCACTGCCACACCCCTCCCTTGCTGTGCCAATGTCCTGCCCCTGGCCAGGCACTTTGGAGGTTTGAGCTGCTCCCTGTGGATCACCCCACTCAAGGAGCGTTCGTTCTAGGCAGCAAGCCGGCTAGACAGGAAAACATCAGACGCTGCTCCCAATGCTACACTCGGTTTGTCAGAAATTAGTCGACTTTATGGCCAGAAGAGACCATTAGAGCATCTAATCTGACCCCCTGCATATCACAGGCCTCCTGTATGACACAATAGCAGGTGAGGGTGGGGGCTGAGGAAGCGAGCGGGCAGGCAGTGGCAGGGGGGCAGGTGAGCCGGTGGCTGGCCCCAGCTCACCTCCACTCCGCCTCCTCCCCTGAATGCCCCGCCTTGCTCTCCCCCCTCCCGCTGCTAATCAGCTGTTCGCGCAGGAAGCCTTGGAGGGAAGAGAAGCCGTGTGGCGGCTTCACACTCAGGCCCAGCAAGGTGGAGACGGAGACGAGGTGAGCTGGGGCAGGGGGGCCGCCCGCACCGCAGCAGGTAACCCGGGGGGGGCACTGGGGAACCGCTCCCCACCCCAGCTCACCTACCTCCCCTCCGCCTCCCTGGGCCTGAGCACGAAGCAGCCATTTGCTTCTCAGCCCTCCCAGGCTTCCTGCGGGAACCGTCAGGGGCAGGGGTTCCAGGGGCCGTCAGGGGACAGGGAGAAGGGGTGGTTGGATGGGGCAAGGGTCCCGGGGGGCCATCAGGAATGAGAGGAGGGGTTGGATGGGGCGGCAGGGGGCAGTCAGGGGACAGGGAAGGAGGGTAGATGGGGTGGGGGCCCCGGGGGGGGATCGAGGAACGTGGGGGGTTGGATGGGGCAGGAGTCCCAGGGGGCAGGAGTGGGCCACAACCCCCATGTGGGGTGAGGAGGGAACTGGTTGTTAAGATTTTGGCAGCTCATCACTGGCCAGGGGGTGGGAGGCTGAGGAGGCGAGCGGGCGGGCAGTGGCGGGGGGTGAGTATGCGAGCCGGGGATGGAGGAACTGGAGGTGAGTGGGGGCAGGGCAGGTGAGCCGGAGGGAGTGGGGGGTCTGAGGAGGCAAGCGGGTGGGCATTGGCGGGGGGTCAGGTGAGCTGGCGGTGGGGGAGGAGAGCTGAGGAGGCAAGTGGGCGGGCAGGCAGGTGAGCCGTGGGGGGTGGGGGGCTGAGGCGAGTGGGAAGGTGAGCCAGCGGCAGGGGAGGGGGGTTTGAGGTGAGCAGAGGGTGGGGGGCTGAGGAGGTGAATGGTGAGTCAGTGGATGACCTGGTCTGCTGATCTGGTCTGGCTCCCAGCCCCTCTCCAAGGGTTGCAGCTGTCTGGAGGTGCTGCCTTCCTCAGTCCCACCTCATTCACTCTACAGGGCAACTGATTACCAAGGGGCGAGGGGGAGATCTTATTCTACTTCTAGCAAAAAGACAGTTTTCTTTTACCTTAATTATACTACCTTAGGGACTCCCTATAACATATTAGCAAGGTTCATTACCGCTGTTTTGGCAGGGTGGTGCTGGGGAAGGAGGGTTTGTTTCCATGGGGCGGGCGACACTTGGGGGGGGATTGTTTTGGGGGGCCTAGGCAGCAGTGGGGGCATTGTTTTTGCAGGGTGGGTTGTGTTTCAGAGGGGCTGGGCGGTGCTGGGGGGGGGGTGTTGGGTGGGGTTTTAGCCCTCAGCTGTTTTCTTTGGAGTAATATTGCCCTCGACGCTTTACGAGTTGTGCAGGCCTGGACTAAACCACAGCATCGGGACTCACATTCAAGTATCCTGCAGTCTGAGCTTCGCATCTGATACATTCCCTCATTGGCTACCACTGTTTGCCCAGCATGGAAGTGATTCTTGTCCAACAAGTATCAGAGGGGTAGCCGTGTTAGTCTGGTTCTGTAGAAGCAGCAAAGAATCCTGTGGCACCTTATAGACTAACAGACGTTTTGCAGCATGAGCTTTCGTGGGTGAATACCTACTTCTTCGGATTCTTTGCTGCTTGTCCAACAAGGCAGCCAGATTGGGACCCATAGGCGCGGAATGGCTCTGAAGGAATCAGCTGTTTCTCTCTGTGCTTCATGAGACTTTGGATCCAAATGGTAAAAGACAGTTGTGCCCAATTTAATCATGGCGTCCTTCAGGAGTGTGATCAATGCCACTTAACTAGGGAGCAGGGTTCTAAAAATAGTTTACCTGGGCCACAGCTTCCATCTCGGGGGTGACAATCAACCACTAGTACCTGCAATTTCTACCTGAGCTCTTGTGAAATCTTTGACCTTCCTTGGAGTAATTTTATACTTCTCTGGTGTAGAATTCTTCACCAACCACACAACAGATCAGTAGCGACAGTGAGGTACAACTCCCCCTACTATGCCTTTTTATTTCTTTAATCTGGTGGCACAGATTTAAATTAGGGACTAAGTTCAGGTGCGGCTTAGAATCCCTGTAAGACAACAAATGTCAGGTCTCTATTAAAAAGAGGTATCTTTCTGCAGCTATATCACATTCAACATGGATTTCATTTTCTACACATTTGCAGCATCTCCCAGGGGTGAGCTGAAGAGAAATGTCACTTCCATTTTTCCCATCTCTACCTAGATAGGGATTGCATTTCCCAAATAATAGGCAACATGCAGCTGATTAGGAAGGAGATCTCTTCAGGAGTGACCTCCTGCAGGGCCTGGGCCACAATGGCTTTGGTAGCCAAATGCATGGGTACTTTGCTTAGTTATAAGTTATTTACGAGTGAATCCTCTTCCCAGCCCTTTAGAAAAAATATAGGCCTAAGAAGCTGAACAGAAGGGGGATTGGGATGGTGAAGAATCAGGGTAAATCAGAGGGATTCCCTATGTTCTTCTGCTGTTATAGAGGAGAAATGACATTTTCCCCTATCCCTGCCTTGTTCCTGCCCTGTGTTACAGTTCAATATATTTTTAGTGAGAAAAATGGTAGTAAAAATATCTGCTCCCCAGCACAACCTGAACCAACATCAGAGCAACTGGGAATGAAACAACTGGTTCCTAAAGGGGGAACTCGATGACTAACAATTGCTGTGAAATGGGGGAACAGTATAACCGTGATGCTCAGGGTTTGTTTAGACCAGGGAAAGTGATGGAGTTTAGGTCAGGTCACGGGGGAAGCCAATGCCAACCCCTGCACCCGGGCTGCATCTGCTCTACAACTATAATTGTCTTTTTACACCAAGATGACTAACTTGAGCAGCCAACGCCATGTACAGAACCTAGTGGATGGAAGGCACAGGTAGTTTTTGCCTCAGTGTAGCTTGTTGGGTGTGACGATGCGGTCTTGGTGGGACCCAACTGAGAGTGCCAGTTCAGGACCAATTGCTTAAACAGGACAGTTACAGCCCTGGGCTGGGGGTTTTCCACCTGTAAGGCAAAGCAAACCAGCCAGCCAAAGAGGACTTTGGTTTCACACCACTGGCTAACCACGAGTCACACAAGCAATTCCCTTAGACACTCCAGTCTCCCGGTATCACCACCACTGCCACTCGTCCTGGGGATGAATGGTTATGAAAACCAACACCCCAATAAAAGAAAACGGTTCTCTCGATCCCAAAGAATCAAGCCCCAGACCCAGGTCAATATACATATCAGATCTTACCCACAAATCACGCTGTTGCCAATCCTTTAGAATCTAAAATCTAAAGGTTTATTCATAAAAGGAAAAAGATAGAGCTGAGAGTTAGAATTGGTTAAATGGACTCAATTACATGCAATAATGGCAAAGTTCTTAGTTCAGGCTTGTAGCAGTGACAGAGTAAACTGCAGGTTCAAATCAAGTCTCTGGAGAACATCCCCCGCTGGGATGGGTCATTCAGTCCTTTGTGCAGAGCTTCAGTTTGTAGCAAAGTCCCTCCAGAGGTAAGAAGCAGGGTTGAAGACAAGATGGAGATGAGGCATCAGCCTTTTATAGTCTCTTTTCCAGGTGTAAGAACCTCTTTGTCCTTACTGTGGAAAATTACAGCAAAATGGAGTCTGGAGTCACATGGGGAAGTCCCTGCATACTTTGCTGAGTTACAAGGCGTATCTGCCTTCTCTCCATGGGTCAATTGTGTAGCTGATGGTCCTTAATGGGACATCAAGCAGGCTAGGCAGAGCTAACACCAACTTGTCTGGGGTATCACCCAGAAGCATAGCACAAGTTTGAAATACAGACAGGATAGAGCCAATATTCATAACTTCAACTAAAAAATGACACATGTATATAGACAGCATAATCATAACCAGCAACCCATAACCTGGTCTTAGACATCTTATATGACCCCCTTTACATAAGATTTGGTGCCACTACAGGACCTTGGTTACAACCATGTTCTATATGGTCCCAGATTATATCAATAACGTCACCTGGAGCTGATGAACATTCCTGGCTGGAGGGACACACACTCCTTCAATTCAAAGGGAAAGGAGTTGATAGAGAAGATCACAGGACTGACCCCAAAGAAGGGTGAGCTACAGAAGGCAGAAGCAGGCAACTCATCTGGGGGAGCTGAGACACCACAGTCAAGATGGTGCAAAGACCACTATGACGGAATTAACAAATGTGATTAAAAAAAAAATCTTTGGTCAGTCCTAGTCAAGGCGTTTGTGGATTTTCAGATGTCTAATAAGGACTGAGCTGTAACCGAAGCTTTTACCGCACTCAGAGCATGTGTAGGGCACCTCGACTGTGTGGATTCTCTGATGTCTGCTAAGGACAGAGCTCTGATTGAAGCTTTTCCCACACTCAGAGCACGTGTAGGGCGTCTCCCCTGTGTGGATTCTCCGATGTCTGATAAGGTGTGAACTCTGCTTGAAGCGTTTCCCGCACTCAGAGCATCCATAAGGTTTCTCACCAGTGTGGATTCTCTGATGTGCGACAAGGTTTGAGCTCCGATGGAAGCGTTTCCCGCACTCAGAGCAGGAGTAGGGTTTCTCTCCTGTGTGGATTCTACCATGTGCGAGAAGGGTTGAGCTCAGATGGAAGTTTTTCCCACAGTCAGAGCACGTGTAGGGCGTTTCTCCTGTATGGATTTTCTGATGTCTTAAGGTTTGAGCGCAGATTGAAGCTTTTCCCACACTCATGGCATGTGTAGCGTGTCTCTTCCAAGTTGTTTCTCTCACGTGTAATAAGGTCTGAGTGGCTACTGAAGTTTTCCTCTGGCCTGTGCAGAGTCTCACAGGCGTTTGCTTTTTCTGGGAGTGCACAACTCCTGGAAACATTCCCTTTGGATCTTCCTAGTAACATCCTATGTGGTTCTACTTTCTCAGCATCTTCCTGCTGGGGTTTCTCCTCCTCATTCTCACTCACCAGCCCATCACCTGATGGGAGACAGAGAGAATCCAGACACAGGTCACTCTCTGCACCTGAGAGAAAGGAAATCTCAGAGAGAGGAATGGAAAAAGGAGGGAACAGACCAAAATATGTGCAGGAAAGATCAATCCTATCAGGAGCTGATTTTCCCCAAACCCTTCCCCAGAGGAGAGAGGAAGGGATCAGTTTTGATCCACATCTCACCAGAACACTCAGGGGAAAGTGAGATCGGGGAGGGACCTGCTGCCAGTTGTCAGTCAGAATAGGAGGGAAGCCATGAGTGACATCTGCCATAATGATTCCACATCTGCAGGGAACAATCCTCAACTTGGAGAGCTCACAGGGTCTTTGCAGGGCATCCCAATTGTTTCCTGCATTCCCACACACTTGTTGAGTTGGTTTAACCAATTCCTCACCTGTGCAGGCAGCTCTTGGAAGCACTTCTTTCTCAGAGCCCTGGAGGTCTGGGACCCACGGCTCTTCCCCTCGTTCCAGCTGCGAGATCACATCAGGTCTGGAAACCCTACTGCAGGCAAAGAAAACAAGGGAGGTCAGTGGAATTTGTGGGATACTTGTCACAAGGAATAGTCCATGGTTTTAACCCCAGCTCATTTTTAAGCAGTAACATCCCAAGGCCAGCTTCCTTGGCTTCAAGTGGCAGGAGAGTTATTATGATTATAAATCATATGAATTATCTTAGTGCCTAAGGACCAACTAACAGTGGGTCTCCATTGTGCTAGGCACAGTACATACCCAGAATAGTAGCTGGGCCATGCCCTGAAGAATTTACAATCTGAATAAACAAGCCAGACACAGAATGTGGGAAGGGATAGAACCCACTGTTTATAGGCTTTACAGGCCTGTTCTGTTTAAGAACTTAGGGGTATTTTTACAACTTAGCTAGTTACAGGGGTATAAAACAAAGAATCAAAATCTCAGTCCACCTGTGTCTGGGCCTTCTCTCACTAGGATAGTCTGAGGTCTTGTTCTTAGGCTAAGGAGTTTGGCTAAGCAGCAAGAGAAGCCATTAGCTGGGAAGCAAAGGGTCAGATCCTCACATCCCAAACCCGTCACACTGAAATAAGGTGCTACTGGGCTGTTAGGAAGATGATCCTGTCCTGATAAGTATCAGAGGGGTAGCCGTGTTAGTCTGGTTCTGTAGAAGCAGCAAAGAATCCTGTGGCACCTTATAGACTAACAGACGTTTTGCAGCATGAGCTTTCGTGGGTGAATACCCACTTCTTCAGATGCAAGTCATCTGAAGAAGTGGGTATTCACCCACGAAAGCTCATGCTGCAAAACGTCTGTTAGTCTATAAGGTGCCACAGGATTCCTGTCCTGATAGTGCCCATCACCACCAGATAAAGAAACAGATCTTAAGATGGTTAAAGAAAACTTAGTTTGACAGCAGCCTGTCTGGCAACAAATCACTTATCAATGGTTGTGAAACCCTCATTTCTGTATTGTTCTATCTTTATGGCCCCCACTTTTTTATTGTTAATCTGTCTGGTTCTCTAATTGTTTCTGTCTGCTGTATAATTAATTTTGCTAGATGTAAGTTAATTAGGGTGGTGGGATATAATTGGTTAGAGAATTGTTACAATCTGTTAGAATTGGTTCGTTAAATTTCAGTAAAATGATTGTCAAGTATCAGAGGGGTAGCCGTGTTAGTCTGGATCTGTAAAAGCAACAAAGAATCCTGTGGCACCTTATAGACTAACAGACGTTTTGCAGCATGAGCTTTCGTGGGTGAATACCCACTTCTTCAGATGCAAGTGGTGGAAATTTCCAGGGGCAGGTTTATATATGCAAGCAAGAAGCAAGCTAGAGATAACGAGGTTAGATCAATCAGGGAGGATGGGGCCCTGTTCTAGCAGTTGAGGTGTGAAAACCAAGGGAGGAGAAACTGGTTCTGTAATTGGCAAGCCATTCACAGTCTTTGTTTAATCCTGAGCTGATGGTGTCAAATTTGCAGATGAACTGGAGCTCAGCAGTTTCTCTTTGAAGTCTGGTCCTGAAGTTTTTTTGCTGCAGGATGGCCACCTTAAGATCTGCTATTGTGTGGCCAGGGAGGTTGAAGTGTTCTCCTACAGGTTTTTGTATATTGCCATTCCTAATATCTGATTTGTGTCCATTTATCCTTTTCCTTAGAGACTGTCCAGTTTGGCCGATGTACATAGCAGAGGGGCACTGCTGGCATATGATGGCATATATTACATTGGTGGACGTGCAGGTGAATGAACCAGTGATGGTGTGGCTGATCTGGTTAGGTCCTGTGATGGTGTTGCTGGTGTAGATATGTGGGCAGAGTTGGCATCGAGGTTTGTTGCATGGGTTGGTTCCTGAGCTAGAGTTACTATGGTGCGGTGTGCAGTTACTGGTGAGAATATGCTTCAGGTTGGCAGGTTGTCTGTGGGCGAGGACTGGCCTGCCACCCAAGGCCTGTGAAAGTGTGGGATCATTCTCCAGGATGGGTTGTAGATCCCTGATGATGCGCTGGAGGGGTTTGAGCTGGGGACTGTATGTGATGGCCAGTGGAGTCCTGTTGGTTTCTTTCTTGGGTTTGTCTTGCAGTAGGAGGCTTCTGGGTACACGTCTGGCTCTGTTGATCTGTCTCCTTATTTCCTCGTGCGGGTACTGTAGTTTTGAGAATGCTTGGTGGAGATTTTGTAGGTGTTGGTCTCTGTCTGTGGGGTTAGAGCAGATGCGGTTGTACCTCAGTGCTTGGCTGTAGACAATGGATCTTGTGGTGTGCCCGGGATGGAAGCTGGAGGCATGAAGGTAGGCATAGCGGTCGGTAGGTTTTCGGTATAGGGTGGTGTTAATGTGACCATCAATTATTTGCACCGTAGTGTCGAGGAAGTGGACCTCCCGTGTAGATTGGTCCAGGCTGAGGTTGATGGTGGGGTGGAAGCTGTTGAAATCGTGGTGGAATTTTTCCAGAGTCTCCTTCCCATGGGTCCAGATGATGAAGATGTCATCAATGTAGCGTAGGTAGAGAAGGGGCGTGAGTGGACGGGAGCTGAGGAAGCGTTGTTCCAGGTCAGCCATAAAAATATTGGCATATTGTGGGGCCATGCGGGTGCCCATAGCGGTGCCACTGATCTGGAGATATATATTGTCATCAAATTTGAAATAGTTGTGTCTGAGGATAAAGGCACAGAGCTCAGCAACCAGTTGTGCTGTGGCATCATCAGGGATACTGTTCCTGACAGCTTGTATTCCATCAGCGTGTGGGATGTTGGTGTAGAGAGCCTCTACATCCATGGTGGCCAGGATGGTGTTTTCTGGAAGTTCACCAATGCATTGTAGTTTCCTCAGGAAATCAGTGGTGTCACGGAGATAGCTGGGCGTGCTGGTGGCATAGGGTCTGAGTAGAGAGTCCACATATCCAGACAGTCCTTCAGTGAGAGTTCCAATGCCCGAGATGATGGGGCGTCCAGGATTTCCAGGTTTGTGGATTTTGGGCAGTAGATAGAATAGCCCTGGTCGGGGCTCTAAGGGTATGTTGACTTGTTCCGGTGTTAGTGTAGGGAGTGTCTTGAGTAGATGGTTCAGTTCCTTAGTGTATTCCTCAGTGGGATCTGAGGGAAGTGGCCTGTAGAATTTGGTGTTGGAGAGTTGTCTGGCAGCCTCCTTTTGGTAGTCAGACCTGTTCATGATGACAACAGCACCTCCTTTATCAGCCTCTTTGATTATAATGTCAGGATGGTTTCTGAGGCTGTGGATGGCATTGCGTTCTGCACGACTTAGGTTATGAGGCAAGCGATGTTGTTTTTCCACTATTTCTGCCTGTGCACGTCGGCGGAAGCATTCAATGTATAGGTCCAGACTGTCATTTCGACCCTCAGGAGGAGTCCATGTGGAGTTCTTCTTTTTGTGCTGTTGGTGGGAGGGTAACTGTGTATCAGTGCGCTGTTCAGTGTTGTCCTGAAAGTATTCTTTGAGTCGGAGACGGTGAAAGTAGGCTTCCAGATCGCCGCAGAACTGTATCATGTTGGTGGGGGTGGCAGGGCAAAAAGAGAGTCCCCGAGATAGGACAGACGTTTCTTCTGGGCTGAGTGTGTGGTTGGATAGATTGACGATATTGCTGGGTGGGTTAGGGGTACCACGGTTGTGGCCCCATGTGGCAGGTAGGAGTTTAGACAGCTTACAGTCCTTTTTCCTTTGTAGAGAGGTGAAGTGAGTGATGTAGATCTCCTGTCTTATTTTAGTGAAGTCCGTTTGTATGGAAGTTTGGTTATTGATGAGAGTCTCCAGGTTGGAGAGCTCTTTTTTGATGTTTTCCTGTTTGCTGTATAGGAGGCTGATCAGGTGGTTCCTCAGTTTCTTTGATAGAGTATGGCATAATCTCTCACTGTGGTCCGTGTAGTATGTAGATAGCAGTGGATTTTTTACCTTTAGTCCATTTGGTATGATGTCCATCCGTTTGCATTTGGAAAGGAAGATGATGTCTGTCTGTATTTGTGCAAGTTTCTTCATGAGGTTGATGGATTTCCACTCCATACGGCTAAATGCAGTGCCTTGCATGGTGTCAAGTATCAGAGGGGTAGCCGTGTTAGTCTGGATCTGTAAAAGCAACAAAGAATCCTGTGGCACCTTATAGACTAACAGACGTTTTGCAGCATGAGCTTTCGTGGGTGAATACCCACTTCTTCAGATGCAAGTGGTGGAAATTTCCAGGGGCAGGTTTATATATGCAAGCAAGAAGCAAGCTAGAGATAACGAGGTTAGATCAATCAGGGAGGATGGGGCCCTGTTCTAGCAGTTGAGGTGTGAAAACCAAGGGAGGAGAAACTGGTTCTGTAATTGGCAAGCCATTCACAGTCTTTGTTTAATCCTGAGCTGATGGTGTCAAATTTGCAGATGAACTGGAGCTCAGCAGTTTCTCTTTGAAGTCTGGTCCTGAAGTTTTTTTGCTGCAGGATGGCCACCTTAAGATCTGCTATTGTGTGGCCAGGGAGGTTGAAGTGTTCTCCTACAGGTTTTTGTATATTGCCATTCCTAATATCTGATTTGTGTCCATTTATCCTTTTCCTTAGAGACTGTCCAGTTTGGCCGATGTACATAGCAGAGGGGCACTGCTGGCATATGATGGCATATATTACATTGGTGGACGTGCAGGTGAATGAACCAGTGATGGTGTGGCTGATCTGGTTAGGTCCTGTGATGGTGTTGCTGGTGTAGATATGTGGGCAGAGTTGGCATCGAGGATTGGTTAAAATGATTGGTTAACGTATAGCTGAGAATATTACTGTATAAACGGGGTCAAAGAGGAGGGGGAAGGGAAATTGGAATCATGTTTGTTAAGATGTAGGGGGGGGAAGCAGGAACACAGGTGAGGCTCAGCTGCATCAGAGCTGGGAAGGGGGACACGGGATAAACGCTCTGCGCCATCAGAGCTGGGGAGGGAACACTGGGGAACAGACTGTATCAGTAGATCGAGATAAGCCCGACTGGTGTGAAGGGCTTCAGAATATGCTTTCTTGGAAACTAACCCCAATAAACATGGCATTGTCTGCGCTTTGGACTTCTGGTCTTTTGCTGCTTCCTGTCT
This sequence comes from Mauremys mutica, assembly GCF_020497125.1. Lineage (NCBI taxonomy): Eukaryota > Metazoa > Chordata > Testudines > Geoemydidae > Mauremys > Mauremys mutica. Next base: position 938,532 of record NW_025423260.1, read on the forward strand.
GCGTGACAAGAACCAGGGAAGTGGGAGGGTGAAGAGAAAACCCTCTAACAAAACTGACATGACCTGATACCCAAGAGGTGAGCCTTAGAGGAAGGTTTTAATACACTTTGGAACAGATCAGGGATTCCCATGAGGACTGGTGAGGGGGTGATGTTAAATACGCATTTAGATCCTTTTCTTGTTTTGTATCTTTTCCCCATAAGGCTGAACCTCTGGCACTGTCATGGATCCATAGGATCTGTGCAATTCCCTGGCTTGTAAACAGTCCTTGGGAGGTGCCCCTTGAGTGCACTAGACCCCCAAGGGCTCCCACTCTTCCACAAGGACAGGCCATGTAGCTTCAGCACCTGAGACTGAGCCTCTGGCTTCAACACTCCTACTTCAACCTGTGAGCTCTGCCAGCAGGTCCAGCTGAACGATACTCCTGTTCAGAGACTGTTCCTCAGTCAATGCACCTCAGCAAGTTTTTGCTGTGACACTGGGCAGACTTTTAAAACATTGCAGGGTTTATTAGTCAACCGAAACACAGCACTGGAAAGTCTTTTCATTAGCACAGAGAAGCAATGAAGACAATATAGTCCACACTGGCCAATGCCCTTGAGCCAGGCTGCTGTAGAAAACAGTTTGGTTTCTTTTCACTGTCTCTGTCCATTTGTCTTCACTCCGGCAAAGCTCCCTGTGTCTGCGAGCCCAGTTCTTCCTGCTCCCAAAAACATAACGAGTCCATGTGTGCTTCACTCAGCCAAGCTGAGATCCTCCCATGGACAGGTGACAATTATTCCCTTGTCTCTGTCGGGTATTCCATTGATCTAAGTTGGCCCCAGCCAATCCTTAATGACCCATTCATATCACCCCATGACAGCTACGTGAGAAAACACCTCACGTCTCCTGCTCTTTATAATCACAGCAATACCAATTACAGCAGGAAACTGAGGTGTGTATTGGCATCATACAGGTATCACCAAAAGTCCCACCTCTCTCACACACACACACTGCTCACAGCCCCTGGAGAGAAAGCAACGCACAGGAACTGGACGTTAGTCCAGCGAACACAGTGGAGGACAAGCTGCAATCCTCACACCCTGGTCAAAAAGGAGAGGCAGGTGGGTCCCTGCCCATAGAGAGGGGCTGGCTAGAGGCCTGACACCTGAGGGGCCATTCCGTGAGCAGACCATGGAGGCAGGTCAAAGGCTTCGCTACCCCAGAACTGTGACATCGCAAAAGCACATTTTGGGGAATTAGGAAATCTAGTGACTCAGGGGTAATGGGAGGGAGAATTAAACTCGCCCAGTGGGAGGAGAAGGCTGGGGAATTACACACTAACATTCAGGAGCAACAGCCCCTAATTCTTCCGGAAAAGGAGAAGGTCAGAAACAAGAACTGGGCCACGCAGCCTCAGGAGGGACTGGCTCAGAGATCCAAGGAGCCGGGAGGGAAGACAGCTTGTGGCTGCTGCAGATGGGGAGAGGGGGGACAAGACTCTCTCCAAACTCTCACTCTTCTTGACCCCGACCTGAGTTTACGATCTATGACCCAGTCTCACGTCTTGTGAGCAATTTCATACTCGCTAGAGGTAACATGTCATGATCAGAGAATTGCTTATGAGCTTGGAACATGCGTGGAGGGGCAAGGAGGTGAACATAGATAAATGGGTTATTCAGCTTGCTACAGTTAAGGGCCTTATATGAGGTGGAGGCTTTGTGGGAGAAGTTCTGCTGAAGTCTGGGATGTACCTGACCAGGCCTAAGGAGAGAATCCCAGGTCAGATATTTTGCACCCTCATTTTGACAGACTAAGGAGTAACTACAAACAGGTGGAATACGCCACAGGATTCTGAAAGAAGGACGTTTGGGGTGGGCTTTAGCAATTAGGTTGCTATGCAGGATCTCAGCAGTTGGACACATTTATATATTGGGATTATTAATAACTAAGTGATGTAAATCATGAGTATTAAGGCTTGATGCTAAATTATGGACTTCCCAAAGGTCACATATGGGTTGGGGCAGCTATTGACATTATTGTAATCAGAGCAAAGCAGCAGATATGGTATATCGCCATCCTATTACCATAAGGAAGTGGATAAATTACCTCTCCTAGTGACCATTTTTTCATTTTGTCAGGTCCCCAAGACAGTGTAAACTGAAGCAGGGCCTCCCTTCTGACGGGCTCCCTTGCCCCTCGATCTTTGTTTCCATTGGTGTCATAACTTGTACGTCCGCACAGTGCAAGTCCCTCTTTACTATACTGATCTTAGTCTAACTGTTACGTGGATTGATCCTTGCCTGTGATTTCAGTTATAACTGTCTCCATTCAATCAAGTTTCTGTGTGTTTCACCCAATTTCATCTTCTCAATTAACGTTGAGTAGCCATGTACAAGGGCGAGTTGTGTTCCAATACGTAATCTTATAGGTGTAAAAATTGCACAGGCTACACCACCAGCCTGTGACATCATCAACAAAGTGCCCATTTGTGCCTGGGTAGGGGACCTGCTCTGGGAGGGAGGATGCAGCAAGGACTCAGGGTCAGTGGCCGGGGTCTCTGTGCATGGAGATGGGGAGGTTATACGGGGAGGGGGGTAATGAGAGGGAGAGGGAGGTCAAGAGTTAAAATAATATTTGGGGAGGAAATGTATAATGAAGTGAAACAGAACAGAAATAAAACTGGAGTGGAGGCTCTAGAACAACAAGGCTTGGGTAGGGATTCGAGGTTAAAGCTCTGGGATCCCCCAGCGCTCTAGATCCCCAAACCTCTCCTCCCTCCCACTGACCCACCCAGACCACTTCCTGGGTGCCCTTCCCCCACACTCCCCTCCCCTTCATCCCATTACTCTCAGCCAGCACCACCTCCCGGCACCTTGGGAGCTTCTTGTGTTCCCTCCTCGTCTCTCACAACCTCCTCCCTCCCTGCTGCTTCTTAGCTCTAATCCTGCACACACCCACCCCATGTCCTGGCACCCCAGAATTAGCTACTCCCCCCTTCTCCTCCCCTCCCACGGCTCTGTTCTCCCTTCACCCGTGGGCTCCTGAATGGCAACATTATACGCTCTCCTATCAAAAGAGGAGCTCATCTGACTGTCACACAAGCCATGCATCAGTCACACACCTATTTTTATTAATTAAATTATTTATTTTTTATAATTTTATTAATTAATTTTAAAAAACAGTTGCTAATGTAGCCAATAAGGACACATTAAATGCAATTTCAAAATGACTGATGACAAATGTCTAAAAATTATTCTAGTGGGTGGAAGATGAGGCAAAAAGGGGGGGGCAAGGAAACTTGTCAAAACTTGTATGATGAATAAAGGTATCAAGTTATTACTACTCAGGTTCTTTAGAGACCCCACAGCTTCTAATAACCCAGGGGACAGGACTCCTTACCCAGCGAGGTCACCGTCTCATAGTTCTCCTGCATGACATCCCTGTAGAGGGCTCTCTGAACAGCGTCCAGCAGAGCCCATTCCTCCCTGGTGAAATACACAGCCACCTCCTCGAAGGTCACTGGCCCCTGAAAGAGCAAGAGTCCAACACTCAGGACCTGCTGCCACACTCACACTTTCAATCAAATGGAAGCTCTGGTGGATGACAGTCAACAGAGTCCCACCCCCACCCCGCTCAGAGCAGCCAGGAAACGCCAGGGGGAGGGACGAAGCGAGAGCCCCTTGTCTCTCCCAGCAGAGCCATCCCCCCCCCCACTAGCCACAGACGGGCACAGGAGATGGAGGCCCTGGCAGGTGCAGGGAGAGCTCGCTGGCAGGGAGCCCAGCGCTGTTCTCATTGTGAAGAGCTGGACGGGGCCAGACTCAGTGGGGGGCAGACGACATGACGGTCCAGGGGGGCCTTGCTGAGGGGGTTCCTCCCGCAGGGGTGTCCTGTCTCTCCTCCCCCCACTTCTCTTCAGCTGTCTGCCCCTGCAGCTCTTCCTGCAGCCCTGCCCCCTCCCCCCACTTGGAGCTGCCCCGGCCAAGCTGCTCCCAGGAGCCTCCTGTGCTGTGCGGGGTGTGTGTGTGTGGCCCCACCCTCCTGCCTCTGTGCCCAGTCTCTGCTGAGCTGAGGTGGGGCGACAAGATTCTGTGCTGCTGCCTCTGGGTCAGGAGTGGGGGCTGCTGGCCCCTGCTGCCGTGTGAACGAGCCTTCGGACTAGTGAGTGCCGCTGGGCTGGGAGTGACAGCGGGTGTGTCTCACACTCCCCCCCCCACACACACACCCCACCACAGACACGTCAGTTACTGTTGTTACTTCCTGTCAAAACGCGCAAAGTACATGTAGTCTCCATAATTTTATTCTTTCACATTCGGTCAGGATGACAGTGCTGGTAGTTTAGCTTTTTAACTGATCTCTGAATTTCATCATTTTATTTCTGTCTTATGCTTAAATTCAGTTCTTTGAGTAACGAGTTCTAAAACGCCTCACCTGTCCTGGCTGGAGTAATTATCATTATTACTGTTATTGCCGTATTGTGCTTTGTCATTCGTTATTTACAATGGTACAATCAAATAACAGACTGTACATTTTGCTTGTACTTACCTTAGCAGGGCTCGTCTGAAAAAAAATAGCTAAACTCAAAACTTTAGACACTGTGCAGATGAAGATCATTTATCTTCAGCCTGTATTTTTAAATCTGTCTGTAAAGTAACTTAAAATTTCTATGAAAATAAAAGCAGCTCCAAGTATGATACTAATAGCAATGATGGAGTCAAATCTTACTGAGTCACATACATGATAGTGATATGCAGAGAACCAGGCACATGCAGGGCAGTGGAGTTTTTATAGCAGGTTGGGGGGCCTTAGAAAGAAAAAGGTTAAGAACCCCCCTAAGCCTCCCTGGTGGGTGCCCCTCACATCTCACAGCAGCTGCTGGTTAATGAGGTCGGGCTCCAGCCCTGGGATTCTGGCCCATTTTCCTAGCCCCACCTAGGGGGGTTGTTTCCTGTCCCACAAATTAGAGCATTTCCACCCTCTTACCTCGTGGGTCTCTTCCTAGAATGGAACCCACATATTGAACAAGTCCCAACAGGTTTGCTACACCTTGGCCTCCTCCCATTCTCCACCATGGGAATTTTTTGGCAAACTCCAACCCCCAAACCAGACTGCCCAAGCCTCCCTCCTCTGGTGCATTTGGTATCCCTCTCCCTCCAGCAGGAACCCACCAGCAAACCCCCAATAACCCCTACCTGGACGGGATCCTCTGCAGTCATTTCCCTTCCCTGTCCCATGGGAGGATGGGACGAGCTGGAGCGAAACATGGACGACATCCTGCAGCCTGGCAGGGCGAGAAGGGCAGTTCTGGAGGTTTCAGAACAGGCTTTAGTTCATGTCACATCACGATTCCCCCAGGATCTTGCCCTAGGTTCTGCCATGCTGGGAACATGCTCCATCTCTTTATTGCAGGGGAGACCTGGTCCCTCCTGCCAGGCTAAGCCCACAGGGAGATTTTTCAGCCTCCCCAGTAATAAAGTCTCTGAACAAAATGCTGGAAAGGAGCAGAACCAAAGGGGCTGGGCAGGCTCCATAGGGACACTGGCTCCTCCCTTCCCCTCCTGTGCGGCCATGTCCTGTTGCTGGCAGAGATCAGCCCCCCCATCTCCCCCCAGAGGCAGCCATGTCTGCGGGCTCCCCCAGCCAGCACCTACTAACCCCCACCCACGCTGGGGGAGTGACACAGGACAGCAAATTCCCACCCACCCAAGGACAAATTGCTGCAGATAAATGGGCTGGGTTCACATCCCAAAGCTGAGGAGAATTTAAGAATTATGGAGAAAATAGGGAAAATGAGAGACTAGAGAGTCAGTAATTTTAGGGAAAACGAGGGAATCTCCTTGGGTTTTCTAGCCATGTGTGGGGAGGGGAGAGAGAAGGGGAAGAACCAGAGAGAATTGTTCTCAGGTTTTGAGACGGAAAGAAATGGAACAAACAGGAAAAGGATGCGAGTGGCTCACCCCCGTGACCATAGGCGTGTGCAGCACATTTCATTAGGGTGCGCACCCAGGGAGCCCCGCCCTAGCCCCACCCCATCCACTGCCTCCCCCTTCCTGGCCCCTGGCTGCCCCCCTCAGAACCCCCAACCCTCCCTGCTCCTTGTCCCCTGACTGCCCCCTCCTGATACCCCCCCACTGTAACTGCCTCCCTAGGACCCTACCCCCTACCTGTCCCCCTGACCCTTATCCACACCCCCGCGCCTAGACAGACCCTGGGGACTCCCACACCCCATCCAACCACTCCCCACCCCGACAGCCCCCAGAAATCCCGATCCATCCAACCCCCTCTGCTCCCTGCCTGCTCCAATCCCGCTCCACCGCCCGACAGGCACCCCCCGAACCCTCAACCCATCCAACCCTCCTGCTCCTTGTCCCCTGACCGCCCCCTCCAGAGACGCCCCCACCCACTAATCACCCCCCCAACTATCCAACCCCCCTCCCCACCTCCTGGCAGCTCTGTCTAGTGGCTGCTCCCACCCACACACTCAAAGTGGCAAAGGAGGTTCCCTCTCCTTCGGTGGGAAGGTGGCCTAGTGGTTAAGGCACAGGACTCAGGCTCAGGTGTTCTGGGTTTGAGTCTCTGCTCTGCCACAGACTCCCTGCTTAGCCTTGGGAAACTCACTTCACCTCTTTGAGCCCTAGATCCCACCTGCCCAATGGGGCCAACACTGACCCTGCCTCCTGGGCTAAATCCATCCATGGCTGGGTGATGGGGAGGGGGGGGAAATGGAGATACCAACATGTGGAGATTGGGGCTGAATTTCTCCACAGCCGGAGAGTGGAAGCCAGCTCCACAGGGGGGATGGGAGCGAGAGGGGCTCAGGCCAGCTCCACACAGATGGGGGTCAGGGCTTCGGCCCTGCAACTTCTGCCATTAAGGTGGCTGGGGCTCCCGAGCCGGGGACTTCAGCCCCACATCTTCTGCCAGGGTCTGGGGTTCTCCTCCCTGCCCCAGGGGGGCTCCTCGCCCCCTCCATCCCACCCCCGCCCAGCGCAGCTCCTGCAGGGGCCCGGGGCTTCTCCTCCCGCCCCCCCAGCTCGGCTCCCCCCCCCCCGCCCCCTGCTGGTACCTGGAGCTTCTCCGCCCCCCAACCTCCCCCAGCCCCAGCCCAGCTGGGCTCCCGCCGCTGCTGTGGCCGGAGCCGAGCCTGGCGGGCAGGGAGCAGCGATTCACGCGGGGGCCCTGGCAGAGCCCCCAGCCTGAGCGGGGCGGGGCAGCCCCAGGGGAGCGGGGGGGCTCTGCTGCTGCTGACCCCGCCCCCCACCGACCCCTGGGGCTGTTTTGGGGGGGCTCACTCAGCCCCCCAGGAGCGGGGGGGGAGCAGCGGAGCCTGCCCAGCAAACAGCTGATCGCAGCCGCGCCCGGGGAAAAGCTCAGTGGAGGAGGCGCCACAAGCTGCCGGCAGCGGGTCAGTCCCGGGGGGCGGGGGCTGAGCACCCGCCTGCAGCCGCCGCAGCCTCCTCCCCCCCCCCACCGAGCCCCCACGGGCGGGGGGGAAGCAGCCTCCCCAGCTGGGGCTCAGGGCATTGGGGTGCCAGGGCTTCGCCCCCTGCGCATGCCTGGGCCCGGGACACTCACACACACACTCTGCCCCGGGGCTCCCCTGGTGCCCAGAGACCGATCAACCCCCCGCCTGCAGCTCCGGCCTCTCCTCCCGCCCCGCCAGCCGCACCCAGGGGAGCCCCGGGCCCCAGGCTCTGTCCCCACCTGGAGCCCAGCGGGGCCGGGGGCAGCTCCTGCTGCAGCTGAGAACAGCGGCTCCGCTCCGGCCCGGGCGGCTCCAGCGCTGCTGGCAGCACGTGGCCACCAGGGAGCAGCTGCTGAGCCCGGGCTCCTGCGTCACCATGTGCCAGAGCCCCGCCCCCAGGAGCTGCCCCGCCCCCGGGCAGTGACAGAGCCCCGCCCCCAGGAGCTGCCCCGCCCCTGGGCTGTGCCAGAGCCCCGCCCCCAGGAGCTGCCCCGCCCCCAGCCTGAGCCAGAGCCCCGCCCCCAGGAGCTGCCCCGGCCCCGGCCTGTGCCAGAGCCCCGCCCCCAGGAGCTGCCCCGCCCCCGGGCTGTGCCAGAGCCCCGCCCCCAGGAGCTGCCCCACCCCTGGGATTTGTTCTCCTGCCTCCTTCTTCCCAGCACTCCCCACCCCCAGCTGCTCCCTTCCTGTGTCTGCAAACACCCCCCGGACGGGCTGCAGCGCTCGCTGGGGCTGGCTCCAGTGGCTGAAGTTGCCTCCATCTCTGCTCACCTCGGGGGAGGGGAGGGATGAAGAGAGGAGATGGGCCCAGGGTGTGAAAGCGGAATCAGGGGGCAGGGAAAGAAGGACTGTTTGGAAAGGTGGGTTTTTTTGTGCAGGGGGGTGGGGGTAATCCAGATGGAGTCAGAAGCAGTTGGGCAGCAGAGGCTCAGGGAAATTGAGGGGAACCCCCTGGGTGTCCCAGTGTTGGCCAGGGATTGTACAGCACCTAGCGCAATATGGGGTCCCAGAGCCGTAACTAGCTATTTTTACACCCAAGGCAAGAATATAAAATTGCGCCCCCCCCCCCCCGCTGTGCCACCCAGCCCTTTTGAAACACCCCCCCAGCGACACCCATCCCTGTGGAAACAACCCCCCCCCAGCACCGCCCGCCCGCAGAAACCAACCCTCCTTCCCCCGCGCCGCCCCCCCCCCCCGAAACAGCTGTGGGCCGAAAAGGAAGGTTTGGGGGAGGGAGAAGAAACGGCCCCCATAGGGTGACCAGATCTCACCGTCACACCCCTCTTCACCCCCTAGCCCCCCGCTGGCCTGCTGCATCTCCTGCTAGTCAGTCCCCCACCCACCACTCCCCTCCTTTCACCTCCTCCCTCCCCTGCCAGAAACCCCCGTGCCCACCCCTAGAGCCCCTGCTGGCTCACTGCTCACCTCTGTGCCCACCCGCCACTCGCCCACCCGCTCACCCACCTGCTCCCCACTTGCCCCCTCACCCCCCCCAGTATAAAGCCTCATTCAGAGCCCCAGGGGTCACTATATCACTGCACCCAGCAGTCACTCACTGCAGTACCAAACATTAAACTACTGAAAATGGCGCCCCCCTCCAGCCACTGACGTTTTGGACTAGAAAGCTTTGCCCCAGACATCCCCTTCAGAAGACACCCCCAGACGGGCTGAGGGATACTGGTGTGACCTCACCTGGCAGCCCCCAAAGAAGGAACTGGGCGGGGGGCTAAATGGACAGGGCCCCTCTCTAGCTGAAGCCTGGCAAGGGAGGTATGTGGATCCCACCAGAATTTAAAATGAAAAGTGAGGGAGGGGAGGCTCTACTGGACCTGGGCAGCTCTAGATACAGCACCAGGCATGTAGGTGGATTTCCACTCCTGAGCCATGGAAGCAGGAATTGACTTTTCCTTTCTGGATTTAGCTAATGTTCAGAAAGGGAATCTAGCGCCTGCCTTCCAGATTTGAACACCTCAACATTCAGGAGTGCTCCAGCTCAATTTGGGCAGCTGTTACTTCATTTCTCCCAAATCAAATATGCTGATCCGCTGTCATTTGCTGTAGAAAAAGTAGGATAAAATTGAGCAAGAAATGCTTCCCAGGGGTTATTAGGACTGGAATTGCAATTTTCAACAGCCATTGCCTTTTTGTTTGTTTTTGTTTTATTTGTTTAAAAGGAAGACAGTGATATTGCATTGGCAAATTCCCCAGAGAAAGAAGGAGTGGAACAAAAGAATAATAAAGACACCTCAACTTTTCCTCATTTATGGAGGACAGTCTTATAATATGCATCCAGATCTCCTCCAATCACACAAGCTGAAAATTGTTCCATTTTACTGCAGTTTTGTAACCATATGGGAACCAATCCTGTCTGTGCTCTGTGCACATCCAAAATCCCTGCTGAGTGACCCACCCTGGGAGCAAGTTACCAGTGACCCAGGGCTGGGGTGGAAGGAGAGTGCAGGGGTGTGTGTGTGTGGGGAGAGCCCAGGGCTGGGGTGGCAGGGGGTGTGTCGGTGGGGGAGAAGTTGGGGGAAAGGGCGAAGGCAAGAGCTGGGGCAGCCTGGGGTATGTGGGGGGGAGAGCCCAGGGCTGGGGTGGCAGGGGGTGCAGGTGGGGGGGAGAGCCCAGGGCTGGGATGGCAGGGGGTGCAGGTGGGGGGGAGAGCCCAGGGCTGGGATGGCAGGGGGTGCAGGTGGGGGGGAGAGCCCAGGGCTGGGATGGCAGGGGGTGCAGGTGGGGGGGAGAGCCCAGGGCTGGGATGGCAGGGGGTGCAGGTGGGGGGGAGAGCCCAGAGCGGGGATGGCAGGGGGTGCAGGTGGGGGGGAGAGCCCAGGGCTGGGGTGGCAGGGGGTGCAGGTGGGGGGAGAGCCCAGGGCTGGGATGGCAGGGGGTGCAGGGGGGAGAGCCCAGGGCTGGGATGGCAGGGGGTGTGGGTGGGGGAGCAGCCCAGGTCTGGGGTGGCAGGGGGTGCAGGTGGGGGGGAGAGCCCAGGGCTGGGTGGCGGGGGGTGCGGGTGGGGGGGAGAGCCCAGGGCTGGGATGGCAGGGGGTGCAGGTTGGGGGGAGAGCCCAGGGCTGGGATGGCAGGGAGGTGCAGGGGGGAGCCCAGGGCTGGGGTGGGGGCAGCCAAAAAATTTTTTTTGCTTGGGACGGCAAAAAACCTAGAGCCGGCCCTGCCTCCACGCACTGTGAGGTAGGTAGGAGCGGATCATTATTATCCCTACTTGAAAGAGGGAGAAGCTCAGGCTGAGAAAGGAGAATTGAGTTGTCTGAGGTCACATGGCCAGTCAGGGGCAGAGTTGGGAATAGGACCCAAGAGCCCTGATTTTCAAACTAACCATCGGATCTTGAATTTCAGACACTGAATGACCTGAGTAAAGTGCTCTCAGATGAGCTCCAGACCAACAACAGTGCACAGGAATTATTCAGCAAGTATCTCAGGAGAACTGCAATGTTAGAGAGAATCATGAACTGCTCAGAGAACATTAATGTACAGAAGCAGCAAAATTCATCAAACATGTAACTGGTTCTGACTTATTTCATAGAATCATAGAATCATAGAACTTAAGATCAGAAGGGACCATTATGATCATCTAGTCTGACCTCCCGCAAGATGCAGGCCACAAAAGCTGACCCACCCATTCCTGAAATAATTCTCTCCCTTGACTCAGCTGTTGAAGTCCCCAAATCCTGATTTAAAGACTTCAAGTAGCAGATAATCCTCCAGCAAGCGACCCCTGCCCCATGCTGCGGAGGAAGGCGAAAAACCTCCAGGGCCACTGCCAATCTACCCTGGAGGAAAATTCCTTCCTGACCCCAAATATGGAGATCAGCTGAACCCCGAGCATGCGGGCAAGACTCTCCAGCCAGATACTCAGGAAAAAGACTTTCAATATCCCAACATTGACCCTCGGAACTAATTACCAGTGGTCGCACGTTATTGACCTATTGACTAAATCACGTTATCCTATCAAACCATTCCCTCCATAAACTTATCAAGCTTAATCTTAAAGCCAGAGAGGTCCTTCGCCCCCACTGTTTCCCTCGGTAGGCTGTTCCAGAATTTCACTCCCCTGATGGTTAGAAAACTTCGTCTAATTTCAAGCCTAAACTTCCCGACTGCCAATTTATATCCATTTGTTCTCGTGTCCACATTAGTACTGAGCTGAAATAATTCCTCTCCCTCCCTGGTATTTATCCCTCTGATATATTTAAAGAGAGCAATCATATCTCCTCTCAACCTTCTTTTGATTAAGGAAAACAAACCGAGCTCCTCAAGTCTCCTTTCATACGACAGGCTTTCCATTCCTCGGATCATTCTAGTGGCCCTTCTTTGTACCCGTTCCAGCTTGAATTCATCCTTCTTAAACATGAGAGACCAAAACTGCACACAGTACTCCAAATGAGGTCTCACCAACGCCTTGTATAACGGGACTAGCACCTCCTTATCTCTACTAGAAATACCTCGCCTAATGCATCCCAAGACCGCATTAGCTTTTTTAACGGCCACATCACATTGCCGACTCATAGTCATCCTGCGATCAACCAGGACTCCGAGGTCCTTCTCCTCTTCCGTTACTTCCAGCTGGTGCGTCCCCAGCTTATAACTAAAATTCCTGTTAGTCATCCCTAAATGCATAACCTTACACTTCTCACTATTGTATTTCATCTTATTACTAATACTCCAGTTTACATGGTCATCCAAATCTCCCTGGAGGATATCCCGATCCTTCTCCGAATTGGCAATACCTCCCAACTTCGTGTCACCCGCAAACTTTATCAGCCCACTCCTACTTTTGGTCTTGAAAGAGAACAACAAGGACCTGAGTCTCCTCCCTGTCAATAACCCCCTGCTCAGCCAATCAGGTAGAGACTGAGGACGGGAGGCTGAAGGGTCTCACCAGAGAGCCCAAAGGATGGCCCAGGTCACCGGTGGGGATCACTGCCCGAGCTCTATTTCAGCCCCACAGTTTTGGGCGGACCTCCCACAGTGGGAGCTGCAGAGCACTCCCCCGCAACACACACACAAACACACACACACACGTGGTACTGGGAGGGGAACAGGAGAAAGGACAAAATACGCAAGAGAAGAAGAGAAAAGGGAGGGAGGGAGGGAGGAAAAGGTGAAACAAAAAGCACAAACCCCAATGTCTCCAGTGATTCTAAGGGACAAAATCAGTGATGAGCTGCCAAAATATTAACAACCGGTTCCCTCCTCCTCACCCCGTGAGGGGTCATGCCCCTCCCCTGACTCCTGTCCCATCCAACCCCCCCATGTTCCTTGACAGCCCCCCCCCCCGGACCCGTGCCCCATCCACCACCTTCCCTGTCCCCTGACTGCCCCTTGCCACCCCATCCAACCCCTTCTGTCATTCCTGATGGCACCCCGGGACCCCTACCCCATCCAACCACCCCTTCTCTCTGTCCCCTGACTGTCCCTGGAATCCCTACCCCTAACTGCCCCCCACCGCCCCATCCAACCCCTGCTCCTTTCTCACTGCCCCCCGGGACCCTTGCCCCCATTCAATCCCCCTGTTCCCTGCCCTCTGACTGCTCCAACATTAATCCACCCCCCCCAACTCCCCTGCCCTCCCTGCTCCCTTACCTTGCTGCCTGAAAATGGGGGCCCAGGTGGGCTGGGGCTGGGACCCTGACGCCGGGGCAGGAGCCGAGCCCCGCTGCGCTGCCCGGCCCGACTCCGGGGCAGGAGCCGAGCCCCGCCGTGCCGCGCCGCCCGGCCGGACCCCGGGGCAGGAGCCGAGCCCTGCCGCGCCGCCCGGCCCGACCCCGGGGCCGGGGCAGGAGCCGAGCCGCGCCACCCGGCCGCACCTCCCCTCCCCCTTGCCCCAGCTTACCTGCCTGCCTCCCTGCCTGCTGCTTGTTCAGGTTTCCCGCGAACATCTGATTCGCGGGAAGCAGGGGAGGGGGAGGAGAAAGGGGGCGGAGCAGGAGAGGAGCAGGAAGTGAGCTTGGGGCGGAGCTTTTGTTAAATAAAGCCCTTATAGAACTGGTTGTCCTGGAACAACCGGTTCTAAAAGGGATGCTAAATTTAACAACCACATTGCGCGAACCGGTGCGAACCGGCTAAAGCTCACCACTGGACAAAATCCCATGTGCGGAATAAAATTCTGCTTCCTTAAGCTCGTGTTTTCCATGCCTAGAATTCAACTGTCACCAGATGGATCAGACTGAACAGGTTTCAAACTTCCAGGAGGCTCTTACCTTCTAAACAGGGACGGCTGTTTTCTAGTAAAATCACTACAAGGGAAGGAGAAAATTCGAAAGAGGTTCCTCCTGGCGCTCACGTCCGTGAACCCGAATACTCTCTCAGTCCTCAAAGAGAGACCTGGAGAAGGAGACTTGCTGGAGCAAAGCCACAGGGGTCTCTGAGGTTTCCCTGGCCCCTCGCCCCTGTCCTGCCTGGCTGATGTCAGCATCTCTCTGTGAGGTCACCACCTCCCCACCACCTTGGACCAATAGTCTGAGGTCCTGCCAAAGGCCTTTGTGATGTCACTGCCGCACCCCTCCCTTGCTGGGCTAATGTCCTGCCCCTGGCCAGGCACTTTGGAGGTTTGAGCTACTCCCTGTGGATCACCCCACTCAAGGAGCGTTCGTTCTAGGCAGCAAGCCAGCTAGACAGGAAAACATCAGACGCTGCTCCCAATGGTACACTCGTTTTTTCAGAAATTAGTCGACTTTATGGCCAGAAGAGACCATTAGAGCATCTAATCTGACCCCCTGCATATCACAGGCCTCCTGTATGACACAAGAGCTACTTTTGGGGCAAACACATTCCAGAAAGGCATCTAGTCTTCATGAAATGACATCAGGAGATGGAGAAACCGCCACTTTCCTTGGTAGCTTGTTCCTGTGGTGAATCATCCTCACTGTTGAATATTTGTGCCTTAGTTGTAATATGAATTTGTCTCTTTTCACCTTCCAGCCATTGGCTCTTGTTAGGCCTTTCTCTGCTCGATTCAAGAGCCCTTTAATACCCAATTTTATCTCTCCATTACGGCACTTCAACACTTCAATGAAGTCACCTTTCAATCTTCTTTTGATCAGCTAAACAGGTTGAGCTCTTTCAGTAGCTCACTAGAAGGCATTTTTCTCCAGCCCTCAGAACATTTGGTGGCTCTTTGCTGCCCTAGCTCCAATTTCACATCTTTTTCAAATGAGGACACCAAAACTGGAGTCCAGTATCTGTCTCACTGATATTGTGCCACCTCCTGTGACGTTACTGACATAATCTGTAACTGTATAGATCACTCTTGCGACCGCTGTTCTATATTTGCAGCCAATATTGTAGAAAGATTGTCATGTAAGGGGTCTATGGAGACGTTCTGATTGGCTGATTATAATGATGCCATCTCTAGATATGTTTCATTTTTGTAGTTGATGTTATGAATATTGGCTCTATGCTGCCCGTATTTCAAACTTGTGCCATAATGGAGGACAAAACAGCTACCTTGTTAGAAGTGGCTTTGCCAATACATGGAACCTGGGATTTAAACTCCCAATGATCACACTGTATTTGGGATCCATTTGAATTCCCCTTCCAGGTTTTTGACACTTTCATCTCCACTCATAGCGACTCTGATATAGGATTAAAGAAGTCAAAGCATCAACTCCAAGCACAGACAACGGAGAATGCTTCATCACATGACACTCTGAGAAGTGGATGGATAGAATGTGATGAAGATAAACTCTGCCTGTCTCAGACAAAGGGTAACTGTTCTGCAGTGATGAGGAAGGAGGGAATCTCTGAGTCACCCGTCCACGGTCGGGTCTTCCCAGTGCTCCCGAGCTGGAGAGTGATGAGCCCCCTCGGTCCCGCCGTGAGACTGAGGAACAGGAGGCCTGTCACCACCATTCCTGCCGTCCTGCATCCCTGGTGTCCAGCCTCCCACAGGGCCTCCTGGCCAGCGACGAAACCCACCCGTCGTCTGGACGCCCCAGGGCTCCTCCTCAACGGCTCTAAACCAGCCGGAGAGTGGAAGGTCCTGGGCCTCGCGCCGGCCCGTGGGACCCGCTGCACCTGCACAGGGGGGAAAGGTTTCTGTGCTGGGACATCGTTTAGTGTTTTCCGGTTTCCAAGGGAGGGTTTCTGGGCCTGAGCGTTAAGCTCCCAAAGCCAGTCGCTGTTTCATTGTATTCATTACGTTTGCATTTTCCCCTCTTCCCCCAGGTTTCTGTACCTTTACCCTGACTACACTTCCCTTTGTTTGTGCCAACCCCCCTTGTCTCCTCTTTATTGTATTTACAGCTCACAAGGAGGGAGGCTAAATCCACTGGTGACAGAGACAGGAGGGAGTCGAGTTTGTATCTTCTGAGAAAAGGGGCTTTTTCCTTTCCTATTTCTCCCCTGCCACTTCTAACGTTTTCCTTTTGAAGCGCTGCCTTATTCAGCTTGAGGTAACATTACCTTTTGAGATAAAAACTACAAAATACAGAACTAGAGACATTTTTTAGAAATCTGTGATTTAGACATTTTATTTAAAGCAAGGGGGGGTGTCGGAGTTTCTGAGAAGGTTTTTGTTTGCAAAAGGCAACATTGTTGGGTCTGTTATTGTACCAAGGGGGGAGATGGTTGTCTATAAAGGAGAGTGAAGACTAAATGCCTCCGATGAGGATGGGATTCGAACCCATACGTGGGGAGCACAATGAATTAGCAGTCCATCACCTTAACCACTTGGCCACCTCATCTGAGCTTAAAAAAAAAAAACAGGACAAGAAATCTAAGGCCAGCAGAGATAGGGACACTAAGGAGTTTCCCAATACTAAGCGGAAGCAGGGGCTGAATGAGCTCCCCCCTCACATCTAGTGAGAAGCTGGGGGAAGACTTCAGGAACAGGCCGTGTTTGCATAGACACCCCTACTCTGCCTAGCTTTGCAGCATGATGGGGCCGCTTCCCCAAAATGACCAGTTTGGGAGGGTGGTGGGTTGCAAATCACTTTAGCATTGAGTGGAATGAAATGTTATTCTCCTCCCTGTACGAGTGAAGGGAGCAGAACGTACCTAGGCCGTCCTGACAGAGGAGTGGGTGGGGGAGGAATCGCTTTCATTGGACGGCAGAGAAGCGATTGAGGACGTCACCCTAACCCAGTGGTCCCCAAACATTTCACACTGCGCCCTCGTATCCATGGCTGTGGCCCCTCGGAAGCCGCGGTCAAGAACCGGGGCTGGGAGTGGGGCCGTTGCTTGCTGGGGAGAGGGGTGCGGACGGGGGTAAGGGGGTCGAGGCCGGGCTGGGAGCCAGGGGCCCAGGCTGAGGGTGGGGTTGGGGAAGAGCTGGGACAGAGTGGGGCTGAGTGGGGCTCCCTCCCTGCCCTCCATGGGGGCTGGCTCAGGCCCTGAGGTGCCCCCATCAATCTTCCTCTGTGTCCCCCTAGGAGTCACGCCCCACATTTTGGGGACCACTGACCCCTACTCGCTAAGCAGGGGCTAGTGATGCCAAAGCCCAGGGAAAGGGAGAACAAGTGCGGGGGCCCCAGCACCGGAACCCTGCCCCCCCCCACTTCTGTGTGTGGCTCCGCCCCCTTCCACACCTTCCACCCACGGCCCCACCCACTGTCACCTCTGTTCCACCCCTTCCCCCACTGGCCCCACCCTGTCACTCCTTTACCCCGGCCCCGCTGCGGCCCCGAGACCAGAGAAGCTCTGTGCCCCTGCTGCAGCCCCTGGGCCGTAGCAGGGACTGGGAGCTCCTCCAGCCCTGCGGCTGACATGGGGGAGACTTTCCCAGGGGGACCCAATTTGGCCAGGGCCCCTAGTCATGGGCCCCACTGCCCCCTTGGCGACGCAAGGTTTGGGGAGGCTGAGCCCCCCCGAGCCTCCATTACGAGCCGCCCAGGCTACCTCTGCTCAGTGTGTGGCCAGTTTCTCTGTGTCTCTGCTCTTCGTGCTGGGGAGCCCGGCCGGCCTTAGGGGTGGGGCCCCCGGCAGCCGCCCAGGGCTCCAGAGGGTCAAAGGGCACCGTGTGGCCATGCAAAGGTGCTCACTGCTCTCCCCTGCCCCAATGCTCCTCCGTGGCCCCACAGAGGGTGGGGGGAGCGAGGAGCAGCACTATGTGCTCCCTGCGTCCTGGTCACTTTCCCCACCTGGGCTGGGCTGTGAGGGGAGCATCAGAAGCTGCTGCTCTCTGCCCTCCCCTGACGCAGCCCGGCTGAGGAAAGTGCCCTGGATGCAGGGAGCTCGGATGATGTCACTTCTCGCCCTCCTGCCCCTGCTAGGCAAGGCTGATGTGTGGTGTCTCCATGGCTGCACTTTCAGTGATGCAGGTTTCTCTCCACCATTGCTCCATGGGCATCCTACTAGATTGCCAGCTGCCTTTCAACTGTGTGAAGACTGTGTGTGTGTGGGGAGAGACAGTGTGTGTCTTGGGGAAGAGTGAGTGTGTTGAGCTAGGTAGGAGCAGATCATTATTATCCCTACTTGAAAGAGGGAGAAGCTACATGTGAGAAAGAAGAATTGACTTGTCTGAGGTCACACAGCCAGTCAGTGGCATAGTTGGGAATAGGACCCAAGAGCCATGATTTTCAAACTAACCATCGGATCTTGAATTTCAGACATTGAATGACCTGAATAAAGTGCTCTCACATGAGCTACAGACCAACAACAGTGCACAGGAATTATTCAGCAAGTATTTGAGGAGAACTGCAATGTTAGAAAGAATCATGAACTGCTCAGAGAACATTAATGCAGAGAAGCAGCAAAATCCATCAAACATAGAACTGGTTCTGACTTATTTCCTTGGTCTTAAAAGGGACCAACAAGGACCTGAGTCTCCTCCCTGTCAATAACCCCCTGCTCAGCCAATCAGGGTAGAGACTGAGGACGGGAGGCTGAGGGTTCTCACCAGAGAGCCCAAAGGATGGACCAGGTCACTGGTGGGGATCACTGCCCGAGCACTATTTCAGCCCCCCAGTTTTGTGTGGACCTCCCACAGTGGGAGCTGCAGAGCACTCCCCCGCAACACACACACACACACACACACACACACCTCCTGGTGTTGGGAGGTAAACAGGAGAAAGGACAAAAGAAGCAAGAGACAAAGAGAAAGGAGGGAGAGACGGATGGAGGAAAAGGTAAAACAAAAAGGACAAACCCCAATGTCCCCAGTGATTCTAAGGGACAAAATCCCAGGTGTGGAATAAAATTCTGCCTCCTTAAGCTCATGTTTTCCATGCCTAGAATTCAACTGTCACCAGATGGATCAGACTGAACAGGTTTCAAACCTCCAGGAGGCTCTTACCTTCTAAACAGGGACGGCTGTTTTCTAGTAAAATCACTAAAAGGGAAGGAGAAAACTCGAAAGAGGTTCCTCCTGGCGCTCACGTCCGTGAACCCGAATACTCTCTCAGTCCTCAGAGAGAGACCTGGAGAAGGAGACTTGCTGGAGCAAAGCCACAGGGGTCTCTGAGGTTTCCCTGGCCCCTCGCCCCTGTCCTGCCTGGCTGATGTCAGCATCTCTCTGTGAGGTCACCACCACCCCACCACCTTTGACCAATAGTCTGAGGTCCTGCCAAAGGCCTTTGTGATGTCACTGCCACACCCCTCCCTTGCTGTGCCAATGTCCTGCCCCTGGCCAGGCACTTTGCAGGTTTGAGCTACTCCCTGTGGATCACCCCACTCAAGGAGCGTTCGTTCTAGGCAGCAAGCCAGCTAGACAGGGAAACATCAGACGCTGCTCCCAATGCTACACTCGGTTTTTCAGAAATTAGTCAACTTTATGGCCAGAAGAGACCATTAGAGCATCTAATCTGACCCCCTGCATATCACAGGCCTCCTGTATGACACAAGAGCTACTTTTGGGGCAAACACATTCCAGAAAGGCATCTAGTCTTCATGAAATGACATCAGGAGATGGAGAATCCACCACCATCCTTGGTAGCTTGTTCCTGTGGTGAATCATCCTCGCTGTTGAATATTTGTGCCTTAGTTGTAATATGAATTTGTCTCTTTTCACCTTCCAGCCATTGGGTCTTGTTAGGCCTTTCTCTGCTCGATTCAAGAGCCCTTTAATATCCAATCTTTTCTCTCCCTGAAGGCACTTCAACACTTCAATGAAGTCACCTTTCAATCTTCTTTTGATAAGCTAAGCAGGTTGAGCTCTTTCAATAGCTCACTAGAAGGCATTTTTCTCCAGCCCTCAGAACATCTGGTGGCTCTTTTCTGCCCCAGCTCCAATTTCACAACATCTTTTTCAAATGAGGACACCAAAACTGGAGGCAGTATTCCAGTATCAGTCTCATTGATGCCGTGTCACCTCCTGTGACGTTATTGACATAATCTGCAACCGTATAGATCACCGTTGCGACCGCTGTTCTATTTGTAGCCAATATTTGTAGAAAGGTTGTCGCGTAAGGGGTCTATGGAGAGGTTCTGATTGGCTGATTATAATTATGCTATTTCTAGATGTGTATCATTTTTATAGTTGAGGTTATGAATTCCTGCCCATTTCCCCACTGGCTGGAGCATGGCTAGAGTGTGTCTGTGGTTAATGATGTTGCTATAGATTGTTCGTTTCCTGCCTTGGCAATTCAGACAGTCCCTTTTCCCAACATATCTCCAGCACATCATTAGTTCCAATAACAGGGGCAGCTTTTCTCTGGGGCACTGGGATTTTTTGGGGAGTTGATGGCTCCTTTCTTTCCTCACCCTGGAGTAAACTCAGCTTTTTATTCCATGGTTCATGTTTTATGGAATAACAACATCAGCATGAAGAAAGAGGAGAGGGAATATCTCACTGCCAGGGCTGAAGGTGGCCACGTCCCCTCTGTTTGACCGTTGCCATTGCAGGAGAGACGGTGTCAATACAATCGAATGCCCTGGCTCAGACAAGAGACACAGGGAGGTTTTGCTGTTCATGGATCCATGCAAAGGAAATTGTGTCTCTGTGTGAAACTGAGAAGGGAAATGAAACGCCCACAGGGTGGCGCAATGCCCTAAGCTAAGGCAGGAGGGTGAAGGAATCGGGCTGAGGAATGACTGAAGTGGACTCACCTGGGATTGAAATGACATTTGTTTCTGACAGACAGTGAGAAACTGACATTAATTCAGATGCAGGGTTGAGGCTTCTTTAGCTGCTTGTAAAACTTTTGAACTTGATTTCCCAGAAGGGAGAAAGGGAAAGTCTGGGGCTGCCTTGAGTCCCTGGCTGGGTCTCCTGGGCAGTGGAAAACGTCCCTTGTTTGGCCCTGCCAAGGGGATCATGGATGCTGAGACGCCCCTCGGCTTGGATCAAAGGGGGAGTTGGATGGAATTTATCACACAACCCTCCCTGCTCCCCAGAGCCCCACGGGGAGAAGCTAGAGAAGGGGGAGTCATTCCTCCCCTGCGCTCCCAGAAGAGCTGCTAGCAGGGCCGCCCAGAGCGGGGGGGCAAAGGGGGCAATTTGCCCCAGGCCCTGGGTCTTGCAGGGGCCCCCACAAGCAGGAGCGTAGCTAGGGGGGAGCAGGGGGGGCTGCCGCTCCTCCACTGAGCACATTCCCCCAAAGTGGCGCCTTAGTAGAAATTTGGAATAAGGTGGAAAGATCTGGGATTTCCTCCCCCCCCCCGCCCCCCGCAGAGTGTGACACTGCTGATTGGCCGCCGGGGACTGATTGAGCTGCTCCCATTGGGCCTCCAGCAGCCAGACCCCCCCTTGCACACACACACACACACACACACACGCTGCCTCAGCATGCTGCGGGGGAGGGGCTGTGTGCTGGCACGTGTTTAACTTTGACTCCAGAGGCAGCCAGCGGCTCGAGCTGCCGGGTGGTAAGAGGAGTCCTGGGGGGCAGTCAGGGAGCAAGGGGAGGGTTGGATGGTTCGGGGGGGGACTTTCTGGGGGCTGGGGCAGTCGGGGGGGTTAGATGGGAGGAAGTCTGGGCCTCTGTCCAACAGCAAAACACAAGCCTAGAAAAGCAGCCGTTAGCGGGAAGTGCTATCAGCTGGCCCGGGCAGCCTGCACGGCCCCCGGCTCACTTGCCTGAGCTGTATTGTTAATGCATTTTAGTTGGAAGATGCAGCCTGAGTGATTTACAGGCCCCAAACGCAGCTGAAAGAGCTGGGACAGTTGCAAGCTTTCTCTGCTGGGCTTTTCATCGGGGTCACACAATGCAAACCTGCTTGAGGCTCCGCACAAGAGAGATTTCTTGAGGCCGTCCATGCAGCTCACAGCTTAAGCTCTTCTAAGCTCGCAGCCGTGGCACAAATGGATTTGGGAGCAGTTAACAATTCTGTGTGGTTAAGAGATTTTCATTTCCTGGGCCCTGCTACCCAATGCCACAGGGGAGACTGAGTGAGTAGCCCGGCTTGTTCTCTGCAGTCCCTTCCCTGCTTCTTGCCCTTGTGTTCGCAAGGGGCTCATTAACATGCTGCATCCGAACGCGCCTCCCCAGGCCTTCCCTCCAGAGACACAGTCCTGGCTTCTTCTCCTGCCTCACTTCCTCCTTCTCTCCCTCTCTGTGGTTTTTCTCCATGCCCCGTCCCTGGTCTGTGCTCCCTCCCCACCCATGCACTGTATCGAGCACGTCTCTGCCTCTCTTGTTTATGGGCCCTGTGCTGGGATGGCAGAGGCAGGGCTATTGCTGTGTTCTCTGCTGGATCTGTTTGGATCAGACTCTAAAATCAAATGCTCCCTTTGCTAGCAGGATCCCTCTGCCTGCTCGCAAGGGCTTCTGGCTACACACTAAAGCCAGGTGCTAGGGCAGAAGCAGCTGCCCATGTACCCTCAATGGCAGGAGCGGTGCATGGTCCCTCGCCCCGCCCCCCCCCACTTTGGATTACGGGGTGTGTCTTGGTGTATATTGGGGGTCCTGTCAGGGGGCGGGGAGTGGTCGGATAGGTGTGGGAGTCCTGGCAGTCTGTCTGGGGGCAGGGGTGTGGATAAGGGTCGGGGCAGTCAGGGGACAGGTAGGGTTCTAGGGGGGCAGTTAGGGGCCGGTGTCCCAGGAGGGGGCAGCCAGGGGACAAGGAGTGGGGGGGTGTTGGGGGTTCTGAAGGGGGCAGGAAGTGGGAGGGAGTGGATGTAATTAGTAATTTGATATGTTGGGTGGTGCCTTTTTTTATGAGTTCACTTCCCCTCATGTCAGACCCTGGCTACACCGCTGCCCACGGGAATCCAATATTCTAATTGCAACTTTTTTCTCTGGAAGGGGCCCCCAAAATTGCTTTGCCCCAGGCCCCCTGAATCCTGTGGGCGGCCCTGGAATAATGTCGAGTTTTTGCTCAGCGGGGAGGAGGGCAGTGGGGAGGGATCCTGGAAGCAGGGGAGTTGGACAGTGTGGGGAGGGGAGCCCAGCAGTGGGGGTGGGGGGCAGAGGTCTGGGGGAGGTCAGGGCAGGATCCCAGCGTTGTGGGAAGTGGGCAGCATGGAGAGCCCAGGCCTGGCACGGGCACTGGGCAGAGTGACTCTGTCCTTCTACACTCCCCCCCGGCAGGCTAGGCAGGACGGGGAGAATTACGTGTGTGTTGGTAAATGTCGATGTCTGTGTAAACACAGGACCCAATGGCAAAATGTTTCCATTGATAATCATCAAACCTGACAGATGGGCAGAGTAAGAAACATGCTGCTTGAGAACGTGTCCTGTTCTAATCCGATACGGGTCCCTTCCGCCTTGGGCACCACCAGGTGGGTGTTTCATTTCCCTCCCCATTTTCACACAATTTCCTTTGCATGGATCCATGAACAGCAAAATCTCCCTGTGTCTCTTGTCTGAGCCAGCGCATTCGATTCCACTGACACCTTCTCTCCTGCAATGGCAATGGTTGGACAGAGTGTGTGGCCAGTCTCCCTGTGTCTCTGCTGTTCATGCTGGGGAGCCCGGCCGGCCTTAGGGGTGGGGCCCCCGGCAGCCGCCCAGGGCTCCAGGGGGTCAAAGGGCACCATGTGGCCGTGCAAAGGTGCTCACTGCTCTCCCCTGCCCCAGTGCTCCTCCGTGGCCCCACAGAGGGTGGGGGGAGCGAGGAGCAACACTATGTGCTCCCTGCGTCCTGGTCACTTTCCCCACCGGGGCTGGGCTGTGAGGGGAGCATCAGAAGCTGCTGCTCTCTGCCCTCCCCTGACGCAGCCCGGCTGAGGAACGTGACCTGGATGCAGGGAGCTCGGATGATGTCGCTTCTCGCCCCCCCCTCCCCATCCCGTCCCGTCCCGTCCCCCAGCCCCAAGGGGTGCCCGGAGGAGCAGCGTTCCAGGGTGGAGCAATGCCAGCTGCTCCATGCACACAGGTTAGTGTCCCCACGTGGGCGCTGGGGGGGGGTGCAGGGGTTAGGGGTGAAGGGGGGGCAGGAGAGGGGCAGTGGCTGGTGGCACAGGAGGGGGCGCAGGGGTTAGGGCTGAAGGGGGGCAGGAGAGGGGCAGTGGCTGGTGGCATAGGAGGGGGCGCAGGGGTTGGGGTGAAGGGGGTGCAGGAGAGGGGCAGTGGCTGGTGGCACAGGATGGGGTGCAGGGGTTGGGGTGAAGGGGGTGCAGGAGAGGGGCAGTGGCTGGGAGCACAGGAGGGGGCACAGGGGTTAGGGGTGAAGGGGGTGCAGGAGAGGGGCAGTGGCTGGGGGCACAGGAGGGGGTGCAGGGGTTGGGGTGAAGGGGGTGCAGGAGAGGGGCAGTGGCTGGGGGCACAGGAGGGGGCGCAGGGGTTAGGGGTGAAGGGGGTGCAGGAGAGGGGCAGTGGCTGGGGGCCCAGGAGGGGGCGCAGGGGTTAGGGGTGAAGGGGGGCAGGAGAGGGGCAGTGGCTGGTGGCACAGGAGGAGGTGCAGGAGTTGGGGTGAAGGGGGTGCAGGAGAGGGGCAGTGGCTGGTGGCACAGGAGGGGGCGCAGGGATTAGGGGTGAAGGGGGTGCAGGAGAGGGGCAGTGGCTGTGTTCACAGGAGGGGGCGCAGGGGGTTGGGGTGAAGGGGGTGCAGGAGAGGGGCAGTGGCTGGTGGCACAGGAGGAGGCGCAGGGGGTTGGGGTGAAGGGGGTGTAGGAGAGGGGCAGTGGCTGGGGGCACACGAGGGGGCGCAGGGGTTAGGGGTGAAGGGGACACAGCGTAGGGGTTAGGGTGAAGGGGTGCAGGAGAGGGGCAGTAGCTGGGGGCACAGGAGGGGGCGCAGGGGTTAGGGGTGCAGGAGAGGGGCAGAGGCTGGTGGCACAGGAGGGGGCGCAGGGGTTGGGGTTAGGGGAGCAGGAGAGGGGCAGTGGCTGGGGGCACAGGAGGGGGCGCAGGGGTTAGGGGTGAAGGGGGGCAGGAGAGGGGCAATGGCTGGTGGCACAGGAGGGGGCGCAGGAGTTAAGGGCAAAGGGGACACAGTGTAGGGGTTAGGGCACAGGAGGGGGCAGAGTTAGGGGTGGGGGAGGTGCAAGAGTCGGGAGTGCAGGAGCTGGGGGTAAAGGGGGATGGGGATCGTCCAGGGACGATGGGGAAGTGCCAAAGTACAAGGTTTACCCAGGGCACCATTTCCCCTCACGCGGGTCCTTGGTAACATTTCTTGCTGGGAGGGGGAGGGGAGAGAAGATGGCGTTTTCTCTCTGTTTCTTTCCTCTCCGTTTTCTGCTCCTTCCTTCAATTCCAGAAGCCTCCCTTGTGTGTCAGACGGTGCAGTGACACCCTCCCCACCCCAGGCCTCTGGAGCCTCTGGAGCAGGAAGATCCCAGGAGCTGAGGATGGATCCAGGGGTGAGTAGCTGGCAGGAAGGAGTCCTAGCAGCTCTTCTGGGAGCGCAGGGGAGGAACGACTCCCCCTTCTCTAGCTTCTCCCCGTGGGGCTCTGGGGAGCAGGGAGGGGTGTGTGATAAATTCCATCCAACTGCCCCTTTGATCCAAGCCGAGGGGCGTCTCAGCTCTGCACGATCCCCTTGGCAGGGCCAAACAAGGGATGATTTCCACTGCCCAGGAGACCCAGCCAGGGACTGATGTCCTGGAGATATGTTGGAAAAAGGGACTGTCTGAATTGCCAAGGCAGGAAACGAACCATCTACAGCAACGTCATTAACCACAAACACACACTAGCCATGCTCCAGCCAGTGGGGAAATGGGCAGGAACTCTGGCTGTTCAGCCATGGCCACACGTACAGAGCTGCACAGCAGTGAGTGTGCTGGGGAAGCTGGTCTGAGGAAACAATTGGAAATGACCCTTCAGTGAGAACAGAACCAGAGTGTAGAAAGGCCCCTGTGTTAAGTGGTTGTGGCTGAGGCCTTAGGGAGCTGGGTTAGAAGCCGCAGGGTGTTTCTGTGGAGGTTTGATTCTTGCCAGCTAGGCAAGGCTGGTGTGTGGTGTCTCCATGGCTGCATGTAGCGGGCTGACTACCCGCTCCTGCCCTTTGGGGCTTTAAAACAGCCCTGGGAAGGGGCTTTTGGCTGGGCTGATTGGGGAAATGGTGGCAGCTGGGGGCCCTGCCCCAAACTGAGCCCAGGGCCTTATAAAAGGCCAGAGCAGCCAGGAAGCCAGAGAGTCTCTCTCTGCCTGCAGAGAGGGATGGGCCTGGCTGCTTAGCTGGAGGCTAGATACCTGAGGGAAGCAGAGCTGGGGGACAGCCTGAGGAGCCAGGAAAGCTCTAGCCAGGACAGCCCCAGGCTGCGGCCTAGCGAAGGTCCATAGGTACTGTGGGTTGCAGAGGGCAGCCCAGGGGTAGGACGAAGCAGCAGGTCCAAACCCCCTTTGCCTGTGATGAGTGGGCTGATACTGCAGTCTGCCCCAGGGTGTGGGGCTAGACCATGACTGTCAGTAGCCACTACTGAGGCAAGGTGGGGATAGTAGCGCGGGGTTCCCCTGGGAGGGGGAGACCCAATTATAGATAGCGGGCACCGGGTCCAGGGAGGGACGCTGGGGCCAGGGAACAGGCGGGTCACTGGCCTGCCGGGGGCGCTCCAGGGCCGGACCGAGGGACATTCCGGGACCGACCAGCAGGAGGCGCGGCAGGGGTGAGTACCACCCTGTTACACTGCACTTTCAGTGATGCAGGTTTCTCTCTCCCATTGTTCCATGGGCATCCTACTAGATTGCCAGCTGCTTTTCAACTGCAGTTTGGAGACTGTGTGTGTGTGTGGGGGGAGAGACAGTGTGTGTGTTGGGGAAGAGTGAGTGTGCTGAGCTATGTAGGAGCAGATCATTATTATCCCTACTTGAAAGAGGGAGAAGCTAAGGCTGAGAAAGGAGACTTGACTTGTCTTACGTGACACAGCCAGTCAGTGGCAGAGTTGGGAATAGGACCCAAGAGCCCTGATTTTCAAACTAACCATCAGATCTTGAATTTCAGACATTGAATAACCTGAATAAAGTGCTCTCAGATGAGCTCCAGACCAACAGTGACAGTAATTATTCAGCAAGTATTTGAGGAGAACTGCAATGTTAGAGAGAATCATGAACTGCTCAGAGACCATTAATGCAGAGAAGCAGCAAAATTCATCAAACACAGAACTGGTTCTGACTTATTTCCTTGGTCTTAAAAGAGAACAACAAGGACCTGAGTCTCCTCCCTGTCAATAACCCCCTGCTCAGCCAATCAGGGTAGAGTCTGAGGGCGGGAGGCTGAGGGTTCTCACCAGAGAGCCCAAAGGATGGCTCAGGTCACTGGTGGGATCACTGCCCGAGCACTATTTCAGCCCCACATTTTTGGGTGGACCTCCCACAGTGGGAGCTGCAGAGCACTCCCCTGCAACACACAAACCTCTCCTAATGTTGGGAGGGGCACAGGAGAAAGGACAAAAGAAGCAAGAGACGAAGAGAAAAGAGGGAGAGATGGAGGAAAAGGTGAAAGAAAAACAACAAACCCTAATGTCCCCAGTGATTCTAAGGGACAAAATCTCAAGTGCGCAATAAACTTCTGCCTCCTTAAGCTCGTGTTTTCCATGCCTAGAATTCAACTGTCACCAGATGGATCAGACTGAACTGGTTTCAAACCTCGAGGAGGCTCTTACCTTCTAAACAGGGACGGCTGTTTTCTAGTAAAATCACAAAAAGGGAAGGAGAAAACTCTAAAGAGGTTCCTCCTGGCGCTCACGTCCGTGAACCCGAATACTCTCTCAGTCCTCAAAGAGAGACCTGGAGAAGGAGACTTGCTGCAGCAAAGCCACAGGGGTCTCTGAGGTTTCCCTGGCCCCTCGCCCCGGTCCTGCCTGGCTGATGTCAGCATCTCTCTGTGAGGTCACCACCTCCCCACCACCTTGGACCAATAGGCTGAGGTCCTGCAAAAGGCCTTTGTGATGTCACTGCCACACCCCTCCCTTGCTGCGCCAATGTCCTGCCCCTGGCCAGGCACTTTGGAGGTTTGAGCTACTCCCTGTGGATCACCCCACTCAAGGAGCGTTCGTTTGAGGCAGCAAGCCGGCTAGACAGGGAAACATCAGACGCTGCTCCCAATGCTACACTCAGATTTTCAGAAATTAGTCGACTTTATGGCCAGAAGAGACCATTAGAGCATCTAATCTGACCGCCTGTGCCTCCTGTATGATACATTAGCAGGTGAGGGAGGGAGGCTGAGGAGGCGAGTGGGAGGGGCTGGTGAGCCGGCAGCAGGGGACTGAGGAGATGAGCTATGAGTCAGTGGCTGACCTGTTCTGCTGATCTGGTCTGGCTCCCAGCCCCTTTCCAAGGGTTGTAGCTGTCTGGAGGTGCTGCCTTCCACGCCTTCCTCAGTCCCACCTCATTCACTCCACAGAGCAACTGATTACAAAGTGGGGGGAAGATTTTATTCTACTTCTACCTTAATTCTACTACCTTAGAGGCCCGCTGAAACATATTACGAAGGTTCAATGCCACCGTTTGGGCGGGGAGGTGCTGGGGAAGGAGGGTTTGTTTCCATGGGGCGGGTGGCGCTTGGGGGGGGGGGGGATTGTTTCGGGGAGGCACTCGGCGGCGCTGGGGGGTGGTGTTTGGTGAGGCTGGGGGGTTTCATCCCTCAGCTGTTTACTTTGGAGTAATATTGCCCTCGCCGCTTTACGAGTTGTGCAGGCCTCGACTAAACCACAGACTCTGGACTCAGCATTCAAGTATCCTGCAGTCTGAACTTCACATCTGATACATTCCCTCATTGGCTACCATTGTTTGCCCAGCAGGGAAGTGCTTCTTGTCCAACAAGGCAGCCAGATGGGGACCCGTAGGCACGGAATGGCTCTGAAGGAATCAGCTGTTTCTCTCTGCGCTTCATGAAACTTTGGATCCAAATGGTAAAAGACAGTTGTGCCCAATTTAATCATGGCGTCCTTCAGGAGTGTGATCAATGCCACTTAACTAGGGAGCAGGGTTCTAAAAATAGTTTACCTGGGCCACAGGTCACCATAGGTTCCATCTCGGGGGTGAAAATCAACCACTAGTACCTGCAATTTCTACCTGAGCTCTTGTCAAATCTTTGACCTTCCTTGGAGTAATTTTACACTTCTCTGGTGTAGAATTCTTCTCCAACCGCACAACAGATCAGTAGCGACAGTGAGGTACAACTCCCCCAACTATGCCCTTTTATTTCTTTAATGTGCTGGCACAGATTTAAATTAGGGACTAAATTCAGGTGCGACTTAGAATCCCTGTAAGACAACAAATGTCATGTCTCTATTAAAAAGAGGTATCTTTCGGCAGCTACAGCACATTCAACACAGATTTCATTTTCTACACATTTGCAGCATCTACCAGGGGTGAGCTGAAGAGAAAAGTCACTTCCATGTTTCCCATCTCTACCTAGATAGGGATTGTATTTCCTAAATAATAGGCAACATGCAGCTAATGAGGAAGGAGATCTCTTCAGGAGCCACTTCCTGCAGGGCCTGGGCCACAACGGCTTTGGGAGCCCAATGCATGGGCACTTTGTTTAGTTACAAGTTATTTACGAGGGAATCCTCTTCCCAGCCCTTTAGAAAAAATACTGACCTAACCAACTGCACAACAGGGGGATTGGGATGGTGATGGGGAATAAGGGAATCCCTCTCATTTACAACATCTTCTTCTGTTGTTACAGAGGGTGAAATGACATTTTCCCCTATCCCTGCCCTGTTCCTGCTCTTTGTTATAGTTCAATATATTTTAAGTGAGAAAAATGGTAGTAAAAATATCTGCTCTGCAGCACAACCTGAACCAACATCAGAGCAACTGGGAGTGAAACAACTTCTTCTCCAAGAGTGAACTCGATGACTAACAATGGCTTTGAAATGGGAGAACAGTATAACCGGGATGCTCAGGGTTTGTTTAGACTAGGAACAGTGATGGAGTTTAGGTCAGGTCAAGGGGGAAGCTAATGCCAACCACTGCACCTGGGCTGCATCTGCACTACAACTATAATTGTCTTGTTACACCAAGATCACTAACTTGAGCAGCCAACGCCATGTACAGCGCTAGTGGATGTCAGGCACGGGTAGTTTTAGCCTCAGTGTAGCTTGTTGGAATCAAACCTCTCCCCCATCAGGAGCTGACGAACATTCCTGGCTGGAGGGACACACACTCCTTCGACTCAAAGGAAAGGAGTTGATAGAAAAGATCACAGGACTGACCCCAAAGAAGGGAATTAGCAAATGTGATTTAAAAAAAAAAATCTTTCTCCAGCCCTAGTCAAGGGATTTATAACAGTTCTCTCTCATGTGGATTCTCTGATGTGTGATAAGGTTTGAGCTCTGATTGAAGCTTTTCCCACACTCAGGGCATGTGTAGGGCGTCTCCCCTGTGTGGATTCTGTGATGTGTAATAAGGTTTGAGCGTTGATTGAAGCTTTTCCCGCACTCAGAGCACGTGTAGGGCGTCTCCCCTGTGTGGATTCTCTCATGTCTGATAAGGTGAGAGCGCCGCCCGAAGCTTTTCCCGCACTCAGAGCACGTGTAGGGTGTCTCCCCTGTGTGGATTCTCTCATGTCTGATAAGGTGAGAGCGCCGCCCGAAGCTTTTCCCGCACTCAAAGCACGTGTAGGGCGTCTCCCCAGTGTGGATTCTCTGATGTGCAATAAGGTTTGAACGTCGATTGAAGCTTTTCCCGCACTCAGGGCACATGTAGTGTGTCTCTTCCAAGTTGATTCTGTTGCGTGGAATAAGGGCTGAGTGGCTACTGTAGTTTTCCTCTGGCCTCTGCTGAGTCTCACAGGCTTTTGTGTTTTCTGGGAGTGCACAACTCCTGGAAACATTCCCTTTGGATCTTCCTGATAACAGCCAATGTGGATCTACTTGCACAGTGTCTTCCTGCTGGGGTTTCTCCTCCTCGTTCTCACTCACCAGCCCATCGCCGGATGGGAGACAGAGAGAATCCAGACATAGGTCACTCCCTGTGCCTGAGAAAAAGGAAATGTCAGAGAGAGGAATGGAAAAATGGATGAACAAACCAAAATATATGTGGGAGAGATCAAACCTATCAGGTGCTGATTTTCCCCAAACCCTTCACAGAGAAGAGAGGAAGGGATCAGTTCTGGGTCCTCATTGCACCATAACTCTCGGGGGAAAGTGAGATCAGGGAGGGACCTGCTGCCATTTGTCAGTCAGAATAGGAGGGAAGCCATGAGTGACATCTGTCATAATGATTCCACATCTGCAGGGAACAATCCTGAACTTGGAGAGCTCACAGGGTCTTTGTAGGGCATCCCAAATGTTTCCTGCATTCCTAAGTAGTTGTTGAACCAATTCCTCACCTGCAAAGGCAGCTCTCGGGACCACTTCTTTCTCAGAGCCCTGGAGGTCCGGGACCCACGGTTCTTCCCCTTGTTCCAGCTGTGAGATCACATCAGGTTTGGAAACTGGAAACCCTACTGCAGGCAAAGAAAACACGGGAGGTCAGTGGAATTTGTGGGATACTTGTCACAAAGAATATTCCATAGTTTTAACCCCATCTCATTTTTAGACAGTAACATCTGTAGCTCTCAGGATTCATCTGCTTGCCTGCATAAATCTCTCTTTTCTTATAAGTACGGTATTGTGATAGGTTTATTAATTCATATTAAAAATACATTTGGCTGTAATGCAAGAAACCTACAGGCGAAAAACCTGCATTTTAAGCTAAAGCAAAGTTAGCATAGCTACATCCTGTGCCCTTTTACCCAGAAAAGCAACTGTTTTTCCTATACCCAAATAAAGTGCCTATGCTTAGGTCTAAGACCCTTTACCTAGACCAACAGACAATGAAGAATAACAAAGGAGATTTTTCAAAGTTGCACTCACAGACTGAACAAGTACCCCACAAGTGCGCAGATACCTGTCATCCATACGCACACACATACTAGCCTATGGAGTAAGCGTACCCTAACATTTCTATGGGGGAAGACTGAAATTTGGGCATAAGAGGAAGGATTTCCGGTATTTATTTCTATAAAAAGAGGTCCTCACTATGGTATCCTCACCCCCACCTTGACCTCCTCCTTCTTCTCTACACTTCACCATCTTCAGCTACGTATTCATGCTATCCATCTACAACAGCTATTAACCAGTAATAGGCCGCACTTATTTTCTTTTCAAACTTTAAGTTGAAAAGGGACTCGGCTAAGCTTGGTCTCTCTAAACTTTATTTTAATTTGTGTATTAGATTATTTAGTTGAGCTAAAAAGTAAATTCCAAAGTAGCTTTGACAGCTCTTTGCATTAGTTTCCCTTGCAAGAGCTGTGAAACCAGAACCGCCATAGGCGAGGCCAACATCAGTTTATCAAAACAGGGTGTGAATATTAACCAAAGTTTGCAGCACATAATATTGTATCATCATACGTATCTCCTGAATAACAGTAATACAATTGTAACTCTGTAATTCTACCTGTTTTACAATTTACTTACTATTTCATTGATTTTAATAAAAAGTCGTTATGACTATATCTGTCTCCGTGTGAGCTTCCTGTCATACCCCCGAAGGTCCCTTTATCAATTCTGTGGAACCTGATTCGAAACACGAACTTTTATCTTCTGATCAAACAAATTGGCGAGCCTAAACCCATATTAATTAATATAAATGATTAAGTATTATTATTAATTAATTAAAATAACTACAAAACAAATTAAATTCAGTTGATAAATCAAATCAACATTACTAACACACCCCAAATAAGGCTACGCATCCCAAGGCCACCTTCCTTGGCTCAAAGTGGCAGGAGAGTTACTATTATAACAAATCATATTCACTACCTTAGTGCCTAAGGACCAACTAACAGTGGGTCCCCATTGTGCTAGGCAAAGTGCAAACAGAGAATAGTAGATGGCCCATGCCCTGAAGAATTTACAATCTAAATCAGGGGTAGGCAACCTGCGGCAGCGAGCTGATTTTCAGTGGCACTCACACTGCCTGGGTCCTGGCCCCTGGTCCGGGGGGGGGGCTCTGCATTTTAATTTAATTTTAAATTAAACTTCTTAGACATTTTAAAAACCTTATTTACTTTACACACAACAATAGTTTAGTTCTATATTATAGACTTATAGAAAGAGACCTTCTAAAAACATTAAAATGTGTTACTGGCACACGGAACCTTAAATTAGAGTCAATAAATGAAGACTCGGCACAGCACTGCCCTGATCTAAATAGACAAGACAGACACAGAATGGGGGAAGGGCTAGAACCCACTGTTAGAATAGACATATTCAGGCCTGCCTGTAAAGCCTAGACTTTAAGAACTTAGGGGTATTTTTATCACTTTGTCTTTATACCCCTGTAACTAGCAAAGAATCAAAATCTCAGTCTGCCTGTGTCTGGGCCTTCTCTCACTAGGCTAGGCTGAGGCCTTGTTCTTAGGCTAAGGCCTTTGGCTAAGCAGCAGGGGCAGCCATACACTGGGAAGCGAAGGGTCAGATCCTCACATCCCAAACCAGTCACACTGAAATAAGGTGCTATTGGGCTGTTAGGAAGTCGATCCTGTCCTGATCGTGCCCATCACCACCAGATAAAGAAACAGATCTTAAGATGGATAAAGAAAACTTAGTCTGACAGCAGCCTGTCTGGAAAGAAATCCCTTATCAATGGTTGTGGTTGTGAAACCCTCATTTCTGTATTGTTTTATCTTTATGGCCACCACTTTTACCTTGTTAATCAGTCTGGTTCTCTAATTGTTTCTGTCTGCTGCATAATTATTTTTTCTAGGTGTAAGTTCATTAGGGCAGTGGAATATGCTTGCTTGGAAATAACCCCAATAAACATCGCATTATCTGTGCATCGGACTTCTGGTCATTTGCTGCTTGCTGTCTGCGTGACAAGAACCAGGGAAGTGGGAGGGTGAAGGGAAAACCCTCTAACAAAACGGACATGACCTGATAACCAAGAGGTGAGCCTTAGAGGAAGGTTTTAATACACTTTGGAACGGATCAGGGATTCCCATGAGGACTGAGAGGGAGCGATGGTAAACACGCATTTAGATCCTTTTCTTGTTTTATATCTTTTCCCCATAAGGCTGAACCTCTGGCACTGTCATGGATCCATAGGATCTGTGCAATGCCCTGGCTTTTAAACAGTCCTTGGGAGGTGCCCCTTGAGTGCACTAGACCCCCCAAGGACTCCCACTCTTCCACAAGGCCAGTCCACTTAGCTTCAACACCTGAGACTGAGCCACTTGCTCGGTGCCCTTCCTCCACACTCCTCTCCACTTCTTCCCATTACTCTCAGCCAGCACCAGCTCCCGGCACCTTGGAATATTCTTGTGTTCCCTCTTCATCTCTCACTACTTCATCCCTCCCTGCTGCTGTTAGCTCTAACCCTGCACACACCCTCCCCATGTCCTGGCACCCCAGAATTAGCTACTCCCCCCTTCTCCTCCCCTCCCACAGCTCTGTTCTCCCTTCACTGGTGGGGTCCTGAATGGCAACATTATACGCTCTCCTATCAAAAGAGGAGCTCATCTGACTGTCACACAAGCCAGGCATGAGTCATACACCTATTTACTCAATTTAGAATTCTACAGGTGGCGTATTTTCCTCTTAAAATGAGGAAAAGGCATGAAAGCTACAGTTATTAATATATCCAATAAGGATACATTAAATGCAATTTTAAAATGATTGATCGCACCAAAAAGGCACATGTCCAAAAATGATACTAGTGGGTGGGAGATAAGGCAAAAAAAAGGGAGGGGGGGCAAGGAAACTTGTCAAAACTTGTATGACAAATAAAGGTATAAAGTTATTACTACTCAGGTTCTTCAGAGATCCCACAGCTTCTAATAACCCAGGGGACAGGACTCCTTACCCAGCGAGGTCACCGTCTCATAGTTCTCCTGCATGACATCCCTGTAGAGGGCTCTCTGAGTGGGGTCCAGCAGAGCCCCCTCTCCCCTGGTGAAATACACAGCCACCTCCTCGAAGGTCACCGGCCCCTGAAAGAGCAAGAGTCCAACACACACCTACTAGCCACCGACTGATACAGGAGATGGAGCCTCTAGCAGGGTCCAGGTAGAGTTCTGTGGTAGGAAGCCCAACACCTCCTCATTGTGAGGAGCTGGATATGAAGGGAAGGGAATCTCCCCTAAGTCTGACAGGTGGGTGCCCCCTTCATATCTCTCAGCAGCCAGTGATTAGTCAGGCTCCAGCACCGGGAGTCTGGGGTCAGTTTTTGCCAGCCCCATGTAGGTGGGTTATTTTCTGTTCCAGAATTGAGGGCATTTCAACCTCCTCATCTCATGGGTCTGCTCCTAGAGTCTAGGCCATTTATTAAACAACTCCCAGCAGGTTTGCCACAATCTGTCCATCCTTCCTTTCCCATCCTGTGCATTTTCTGCCCCGCTCCAACCTCCAAACCAGACTGTGCAAACCTTCCCATCTCCGGTGTATTTGCTGTCCCGTTCCCTCCTGTAGGAACCCACCAGCAACCCCCCGATAATCCCTACCTGGACTGACTCCTTTGCAGCCATCTCTCTCCTATGTCCCATGGGAGGATGGGATGAGCTTGACTGAAACTTGGATGTCATTCTGCAGCCTGGCAGGGTGAGAAGGGCAGTTGTGGGGGTTTCAGAACAGGCTTCAGTTAATTTCACATCACGATTCCCCCAGGCTCTTTCCCTGCACACAGACACCCTAGATTCTGCCATCCTGGGAAAATGCTCAGTCTCTTTATTACAGTGTAGACCTGGCCCCTCTGGCCAGGCTAAGCCCACAGGCACATTTTTAACCTCCCTTCTCCCTCCCCCTGGTCTACACTGGAGGTGGAGGTTGATCTAAGATACACAACTTCAGCTATGAGAACAGCGTAGCTGAAGTCGGCTTACTTAGATCGACTTACTGCAGCATCCGACTGCTGCTGCTAACCCATCGACTCCGCATTCGCCCCTTGAGGCAGTGGCGTTGATGGGAGAGTGCTACCTGCCAATCCAGTGGTAGCACAGACCTGCCCTTTGTTTCCAAACACAAGGCTAGAAAAGAGCAGAACCAAAGGAGTCACTGTGGGGATTCCCTCGGACACTGACCCCAGGGCATCCACACCCCAGCAGGGGGAATATGGAGTCAGGAACTGGCTTTTTCTCTGTCTAATCCTTTGCTTGTTCACTGGAAAGTGATTCTGCCCAGGGATGCTGCAATACATGTGTCTGGGTGGACTAGAGAGCTGGAAATCTCTCCCCCCACTCATTTCTCCCACTGCCCCTTTCAATCTCTCCTTCCTTCCCCTATCCTCTCTCCTGTCTGTGGCTTAGAGTTTGTATTAACAGAGCCCAGGTCTGAGTTTCCAGGACAGAGCACATGGTAGGAAGGGGATGAAAAACCCCATACAGAAGGAACTGATTATCTGTATGTTGCTTGGACTCTGGAGGGCAAAGTTTCTAGGCATAAGCACGAGATCCCCAGCTGCTTAGCTGGGGTTAGTCCTAAAGAATATGCAGAGCTTGCTTATTATAGAAGCTTCTATTACCTTTGAAATTTAAGACTGCAACTCGTCTGCATCTATAGGATTACCTGCTTTAACTTCGTAAACAACTCTCCTTTCCTTTTAAATAAGTCTTAATACAGGTTATGACAGGACAGGCTACAAGTGTTGTCTTTGTTGGAAGATCTAAGATTCAGCTGACCTAAGGAAGTGACTGGTCCTTTGGGACTGGCAGTAACTTGAACATTGCTGTGATTCGTGGGGTAAGGCAGTGGTTCTCAACCAGGGGTTTGGGGTCTCCTGGGGGGCCGTGAGCAGCTTTCAGGGGGTTGCCAAGCAAGGCCGGCATTAGACTCGCTGAGGCCCAGGGCAGAAAGCTGAAGTCCCAGCGCATGGGGCTGAAGTCCAGGGCCCTCAGCCCCACCACCAGGGCTGAAGCCAAAGCCTAAGCAATGTAGCTTTGTGGGGGCCCCTGTGGCGTGGGGCCGCAGGCAGTTGCCCTGCTTGCTGCCCCCTAACGCCAGCCCTGGATTTTATATGCAGAAAACCAGCTATTGTGGCCCACGTGGGCCGTGGAGTTTTTATTGCATGTGTGGGGGGAGGGCTCAGAAAGAAAAAGGTTGAGAACCCCTGGAGGAAGGGACCATGTGTCACGAAGACGAGCTCACCTGCGTGGTGAGATATATGGGATCACCCAAGGGGACTGTCTGTGATTCCATGTTAATGCTGTTACAGAGCCTGAAGCGTTCACACTGGATACTTGGTTGGTGAAATCTCCATACAGACCTCACACCCAATTTGGGGTTTGTTCCCTGCTTCTTACCAGTCTGCCCGAGGCTGGTGCTCATGCTCTCGAGTCACTGGGGACAGCGTTACAGAGAGAGGGACTGTGACTTCCCCACGGTCACTAAACAGGTCCGTGACAGAGCCAGGAACAGACCCTGTTAACTCCAGAGTCCCGTCACCCGCAGGTTGGGAAGGCCCCTGAGCACACTGTATTAGGCTGCAGGAAGAGGTGTGCAGGGACTGCAGCTGAGCTGCCCTGCCAAGACGGCCTGTGCATCCATGGACAAACCACCTCGCTGGGGGGTGTCCCCTGGGTCAGGAGAAGTCAGTGTCCAGCCCTGTGGGGCTGTGCTCCTGGCTCATACCTCCAGCACTCACTGCTGCCCCTCCCTTACCAGCTGCACTGTTCAGCCAGCCCCAGGCCTCTGTGAGGTCACTTCCCCGCACCCCCACCACTTCAAACCTTCAAACTGGGACATGGTGCACCAGTACCAGAGTGCACTAGTGTAAACTCTGTCTGTACTAAGGGTTTGCACCAGTGCCTAACACACCAGTGTGGCAGAGACTTTCAGAAACAGCAGTACGGTGGCACTAGAACCTATTTCGAGCTCGGTCACGGACAGCCTGGGTGACCTTGGACACGTCAATGTTTCTCCTCCCAACTTCAGTCTCTTTACCCAGCTGCCCACTCACTGGGGTCTCCTCACTCTCCAGAGCTGCTCACCACTACACTCTGTGTGGGTGTCCCCAGAGCTAAGGCAGGTCAGCTCGGGAATAGTCTTACAAGGGGGGCTGGGGAGTCTCTTTCCCTGGAAGTTTTTAAGAACAGGTAGGACAAAGCTCTGTCAGAGATAATCTACAGATACTTGGTCCTGCCTCGGCAGAGAGATCTTGATGACATCTTGAGGTCCTATCTAGCCCTACATGTCTAGGATGCCATGCGATATATACTGTGATGGGGCAAGGCCGGATGGCTACAGTAAAGTACTGAGGAACAGGTATGTTAGCCCCAGGCTAAGCAAATCCCTAGGACCATGGTAACCAAAATGGCAGTTGCTCCAGGTTAATCAAGGCACCTGGGGCCAATTAAGATCTTTCTAGAAGGCACTGGAGAGAGCTACATTGATTGGAGCACCTGCAGCCAATCAGGGCAGGCTAATCAGGGCACCTGGTTTAAAAAGGAGCTCACTCCAGTCAGGGGAGGAGGAGCCAGAGGAGAGAAGTGTGTGTGAGGAGCTGGGAGCAAGAGGCGCAAGGAGCTGAAACTGAGTGGGTGCTGCTGCTGGAGCACTGAGGAGTACAAGTGTTATCAGACACCAGAAGGAAGGTCCTGTGGTGAGGATAAAGAAGGTGTTTGGAGGAAGTCATGGGGAAGTAGCCCAGGGAGTTGTAGCTGTCATGCAGCTGTTACAGGAGGCACTATAGACAGCTGTGATCCACAGGGCCCTGGGCTGGAACCTGGAGTAGAGGGCAGGCCCGGGTTCCCCCCAAACCTTGCTACTCCTGATCAGACATAAGAAGAGTTGACCCAGACTGTGGGTTCCACCAGAGGGGATGATCACTGAGGTGAGGAAATCTACCAATAAGCGCAGGACCCACCAAGGTAGAGGAGGAGCTTTGTCGCAATACATATAAAAACACAATATACAGACTAAAACCCACCACAACATAATGTCAGGCAATTCAGGGGGAAAAAAAACACAACCTACACTCCACAGCATAAAATGACAATACAAAGGAAAAGAAAGTAACACCATGCAAACGATGACATCCTAGGACAAAAGTACACAATGGAAAATAGCTCAACTCAAACCAACACAGCACAGGCACCAAACAAGCTGAAGCAAAACAATGCACCACAAAACAGCTACACAACATGGTGCGATCACAGTTCCAAATGGCCCCACGCAAAACAGCTCAGTGTAGAACAGGACACAGCACAAGAGAATTATTTCAGTGTAGGCCTGGAAGGGATCTTGAGAGGGCGTCTACTCCAGCTCCCTGTGATGAGGCAGGACCAAGTATCCATAGACATTCCCAGACTGGTGTATCTCTAACCTGGTTTTAAAAATCTCCAATGAAGGAAATTCCACAGCCTCCCTTGGAAGCCAATGCAAGGCAAACACAGACCAAAACAACGCTGTACACACACACGCTGGGCTTGGGGTTAAGGGGAGAGGCAAGAATTCAAACAATCTGGGTTCAGTTCCCAGTTTTGCCCCAAATTCTCCAGGCAAACTTGTTCGACACCGGCGGCTGGCCCATGCCCGCTGACTTGGGCTCACACGGCTCAGGCTGTGGGACTGTTTAATTGTGGTGTCCATGTTCCGGCTGGAGCTGCAGCCCAAGGTCTGGCACCCTCCCACCTCGCAGGGTCCTACAGCCTGGCCCCAGCCCAAGCCCAGACACCTACACTGCAATTAAACAGCCCCTTCGCCTGAGCCCGTGAGCCTGAGTCACCTGGCATGGGCCAGCTGGGGAGTTTTAATGGCAGGGTAGAGATACCCTTGGTGTCTGTGCAGCACCTGTCACAATGGGGACCCTGATCTTGGTCAGTGTCTGTGCAGAGCCCTGCACAACAGGGGCCTGACCTCAGTCGGTGTCTCTGCAACTCCCAGTATTACAGGATCCCGGATTTTGTTTAGGGCTCCTGCAGCAACTGGTAAAATGTGGGGGCAGGATCTCTGTCAGGGTCTGTGCAGTGCCCAGTACAGTGGTGGGGTGTGATCTTTTTTAGAGTCAATGCAATGCCAGACCCAACAGGGACACAGATCTCAGCTGAGGTCTCTGTAGTGCCCAGCACAATGGACGCAGCGGTTTGGGTCAGAGTCGTTCGCTGCCTGGCACAAGGAAGGGGGCGTGATCTTGGTCCAGGTCTCACTTTTACCTGGCACAACAGTGGGGTCTGATCTCACTTGGGGTCTCTTCAGCGCCTGGCAGAACAGGGCCCAGATCTCAGTTGGGGTCTCTGCAGCACCTGGCAGAACAGGGCCACGCTCAGTACGATAACAGCCCTGATCTCAGTCACGCACCTGGAGAGAAAAGTGGGAAGATTTTTGAGAATTTGATATCAGTATTTCAGAACTGAGGAGAAAATGGGGCACAAACTAAATATTTGTCAATATAAGGGACAAGCATCATGTGGGGAGATTTTATGTCACCATTCAAGAGAAAAGATGGGAAATTGGAGGGGATTATACAAGGATATTGAATCAACAAGAGAATGGGACGGATTCTTCTTGCCTCACACTCACAGGGAAAAGGAGTGGGGCTGGAGTCAGAAAGTCGCTGGCTGTGGGGAGGGGCTGGCAATGGGGTCTGGGGAGTAGCTGGACTGGGAAACCTGGGGCTGGGCCGTCTCCATGGGGGACACTTGCTCCTCCCTCCCCTTCCTGGCCCTTCCCAGGCCCCGTTGCCAGCAGAGAGTGGCCCCCCCAGCCCAGCCCAGAGGTGTCCCTGTCTCAGGGCCCCCCCAGCCTCTGCCCATTCACCCTCTGCCCAGCTCAGGAATCACTCGGGGGAACCATTTCCCACCCGCACAAGGACAAATCCCTGCAGGTGGAAATGGGGGAAACCCCCGAAACCTGAGACCTGAACTGGCCATTGGCGAAGGGGAGAGAAAATGGGGCACAATCGGGGGGGGGGGGGCAGGGAACTTCTCAGGGGTGGGGGGAGGGGGGTCACCCTGGGCGCTGCTCGTGGCTCTCTGGGGAGAAAGGGGGCAGGACGGGGGAGGAGGGGGGTCCCCACGGGAGGGGGCAGCGGTAAATCCGAGGGGATCTCAGCCCCCCCCTTTCTCTCCCCGCTCCTCGGGGGGGGGTCACCTGCTCCCCCCGGCCACGGTTAAGGAAGGGCTCTCCCGCCGCGATCTGCGCATGCCCAGAGCCCCAACGGCACCAACCCTTCTCCGGCCCGGGAGAGGCTCCAACGGCCCCGCGCGAGCCAGGCAGAGCCGCAGCGCCCAACGCTCCTTTCCAGCCCGGCCCCGGATCCGGTTCCCCCGCCAACGTCACTTCCGTTCCAGGGAGAGTCAGGAACTACAGCTCCCAGCCTGCCCCGGGGCCGCTTCCACCCTCTCCCGCCCAGGTAAGGGAGGTCCCCGGGGCCAGCCTGCCCCTCCCCCCACCGCTCATCATTTCCCCCGGCCCCGCCCCCTCTCCCAGCCGGTGCCTCTCAGACCCCCCCCCCCGCCTTTTCCCGGGGAGCGGCAGAGCTGGGGGGGCTTGTGATCTCCACGTAATAACCGGCCCCCCCACAGCCCAACCCCCAGCCCTGTCCCCGCCCCCGGCAGGAGCGTGTCCGCCCCGCGCTGCCCCTGCCCCCGCGCGCTGTCCCCGCGCTGCAGGGCTGGAGCAGCCCCCGCGCTGCGCTCCCGGCCCCGGCCATGGCCCCGCTGCCGCACAAAAGGGCGGGGGCCGGGCCGGCGGCTCCTCCCCGGGCCCCACGCAGCAGCTCCCCCAGCCCGTGCAGTGCTCGGCTCAGCAGAGGGTCTCAGCTGGGTCCCAGCCGCTGCAGCCCAGGGGGGGGTTGCGGGGCACGGGAAGGGGCTGGAGCAGCTGGGAGCGGGGGAGGCGCCGGGAGGGAGAACAAAGAACCGGGACCATCAGCCCCCGGGCAACTCCGGAGAGACCAGACGCTGCTGCCTCCATCGGGAGCTGAGCAGCTGCTGCTTCCCCCACGGGGTCTGTGCGGGGGGAGCCCGGCATTAACCCCGGTGGGGGGCTTCTCCGGCTGCAGTGGCGCCAGCTCAGGTAGGGGTAATTGGATGGTTGCTGGTGGGTTCCTGCTGGAGGGGGAGGGGCAGGAAATACTGAAGAGGTGGCAACTTCTGGGGAGTTAGGGCTGGAGGGGGGCAGGGAATACCCTGGGTGAGGACAGGGAGGGGGACAGAGTGTGACAAACCTGCTGGGACTTGTTTAACGTGGGCCTAGATCCTCAGAACAAACACTTGGGTGTTGGGGGAGAAAATTCCCTAATTTGTGAAACAGGAAATAGAGAAACCAACCTCCTGGGCAGGGCTGGGAAAACTGACCAGACTCCCAGTGCTGAATCCAGGGGCTGGTGTGACATGGAAAGGGGGCACCCAGCAGGGAGGTGTAGGGAAGATGTCCCGGCCCCTCACATCCAGCTCCTGGCAGTGGGGAGGGTGTTGGGTTCCCTACCATGGGGCTGTATCAGCCTCTGGCTAGTAGGGGTGTGATGGGTCTGCAGGCAGAGACAAGGGGTCACTCTTTGTTCTCTCACCGTGGTGCCCCCTGGCTGCTCTCAGTGTGGGGATAGGACCCTGCAGACTGTCCTAGAGCGTTCGTTCTAGGCAGCAAGCTGGCTAGACAGGAAAACATCAGACGCTGCTCCCAATGCTACCCTCAGTTTTTCAGAAATTAGTCGACTTTATTGCCAGAAGAGACCATCAGAGCATCTAATCTGACCCCCTGCATATCACAGGCCTCCTGTATGACACAAGAGCTACTTTTGGGGCAAACACATTCCAGAAAGGCATCTTGTCTTCATTAAATGACATCAGGAGATGGAGAATCCACCACTTTCCTTGGTAGCTTGTTCTTGTGGTGAATCATCCTCGCTGTTGAATCTTTGTGCCTTAGTTGTAATACGAATTTATCTGTCTTCACCTTCTAGCCATTAGGTCTTCTTATGCCTTTCTCTGCTAGATTAAAGAGCCCTTAAATACCCAATCTTTTCTCTCCATTAAGACACTTCAATGAAGTCACCTTTCAATCTTCTTTTGATAAGCTAATCAGGTTGAGCTCTTTCAATAGCTCACCAGAAGGTATTTTTTCCAGTCCTCAGAACATTAGGTGGCTCTTTGCTGCCCCAGCTCCAATTTCACAATATCTTTTGCAAATGAGGACACCAAAACTGGAGGCAGTATTCCAGTATCAGTCTCACGGATGCCGTGTCACCTCCTGTGATGTTATTGACATAATCTGTAACTGTATAGATCACCGTTGCGACCAATGTTCTATATTTGCAGCCAATATTACAGAGAAGTGCTCGTGTAAGGGGTCTATGGAGAGGTTCTGTTTGGCTGATTATAATGATGCTATCTCTAGATGTGTATCGTTTTTTGTAGTTGACATTATGAATATTGGCTCTATGCTGCCTGTACTTCAAACTTGTGCTCTGCTTCAGGGAATGATATCTTTGTTTAATTGATGAAAACATAAACTAGACACTTAGAGGATTGGAACTGATTTCAGCTGATGGACAGGTTTGCTAGGTTTTTATGCATTTGGACAGTGAAATATTGAGTGTTCATTCATTTCAAGCATCCTCGTATGGTGGAGCTCCTGAACATAATGGAGAATGGAAATGAAAATGTTTTTCTTTGTTCAAAGCCAGGTGCCCTCCTAAAAAAAAAAAAAAAAAAGGACCACTTGATCTGCAATCAAACACTCTACCACTGAGCTATACCCCCATTACAACAGGAGTATGGAATCGTGATCTCCAGGATTTTGAAGGACAGACCCTGCTTCATCGAGCTCCTTTGCCATTCCCAGACCACAGGTGGTTTTAAAAATGGGGTTTGATTAAACTTCTTCAATGTGGTAAACACCACAGCTTGCACCCCCACTGATATAGCTTCTCCCCATGACAGAGCTGCCACCTCCTGGGGAAGTGGATTGACTACACCAACAGGAAAACTCTCCCCCCTCCCTCAGCATAGAGCAGTGGTTCTCAAGCTGTGGGTCAGGACTGTAAAGTGGGTCGTGACCCTGTTTTAATGGGGTCACCAGGGCTGGCATTAGACTTGTTGGGTCCTGGGGCTGAAGCCAAAAGTCTGAGCCCCCCCACCCAGGGCTGAATCCCTCAGGCTTTGGTTTTGCCCTCCCCCCACTGGGGCTCAGTCTTTGGCTCTCTCCCCCAACCCCCGAAGTGGGGGGGCTTGGTCCCTCTTTCCAGGGCTACGTATTAAGTTATTTTGGCAGAAGGAGGTTGCAGTGAAAGGACGTTTGAGAAACCCTGGCACAGAGCATCTCCATTACTGAGCTGCAGCAGCATAGACTCACTGTTTGAAACATTGACCTGGCCTTAGCCTCTGAATATGTCTAGGCTTGGCTCCCTGTGGCACTGTTGTGATCAGACCCTGGAAGTGCAGCCATGGAGACACCACACACC
The DNA here is from genome assembly GCF_020497125.1 of Mauremys mutica. Classification (NCBI taxonomy): domain Eukaryota; kingdom Metazoa; phylum Chordata; order Testudines; family Geoemydidae; genus Mauremys; species Mauremys mutica. Next base: position 982,581 of record NW_025423260.1, read on the forward strand.
AGCCTTGCCTAGCTGGCAAGCATCAAACCTTCACAGAAAGACACCCATGGTTTTCTAGCCCAGCTACCTAAGGCCTCAGCCACAACCACTTAACACAGGGGCCTTTCTACACTCTGGTTCTGTTCTCTCTGAAGGGTCATTTCCAATTGTTTGCTCAGACCAGCTTCCCCAGCGCACTCACTGCTGTGCAGCTCTGTAAGTGTGGCCATGGCTGAACAGCCAGAGTTCCTGCCCATTTCCCCACTGGCTGGAGCATGATTAGAGTGTGTTTGTGGTTAATGATGTTGCTGTAGATTGTTCATTCCCTGCCTTGGCAATTCAGACAGTCCCTTTTCCAATTGTATCGCCAGCACCTCTGTGATTCCAATAACAGAGGCAGGTTTTCTCTGGGCATTGAGATTTTTGAGGGCGTTGGTGGCTCCGTTCTTTCCTCACCCTGGAGTAAACTCAGCTTTTTATTCCATCCTTGATGACTCATGGAATAACAACAGCAGCATGAAGAGGAGAGTGAATATCTCACTGCCAGGGGGGAAGGTGGACGCATTCCCTCTGTCTGGCCATTGCCATTGCAGGAGAGAAGGTTTCAGTGGAATCGAATGCCCTGGCTCAGACAATAGACACAGGGAGGTTTTGCTGTTCATGGATCTGTGCAAAGGAAATTGTGTCTGTGTGAAAATGAGGAGGGATATGAAATGCCCAGGTGGTGGTGCCTAAGGCAAAAGGGAACCCTAGAGGATTAGAATAGGATAAGTTCTCAAGCAACATGTTTCTTACTTTGTCCATCTGTTAGTTTTGTTTATTATCGATGGAAAGATTCTGCCATTGGGTTGTGTTTACATAGAAATTGACATTTACCAACAAATACGTAATTCTTCCAAGCCTGCCTAGTCTGCTGGTGGTCAGTTTAGAGGGACACACACTCTTCCCACCTGCCATGTCAACTTCCCACAGAGCTGGAATCCTTCCCTCATCTCCCCACAGACCACTGCCCCACCCGCACTTCTGGGGTCCCCTCCCAACACTGTCCAACTCCCCTGCTGGCAGGATCCCTTCCCATTCCTTTCATTTCCTGCCTCCCCTCTGAGCAAAAGCTCTGCATTGTTCCCACAATGGGAATTGAACCCAGGCCACCTGGGTGAAAACCAGGAATCCCAATCATGAGACCATATGGGACTTGTATAGTCAATAGCACATTTACACATTCACACCCAACAATTCAAAGTAGCCATTCAAAAAAACTTCAAAAACAGACTTCAAAGAGAAATTGCAGAGTTGCAATTGATTTGCAAACTTAACACCATTAATTTGAGCTTGAATAAGGACTGGGAGTAGCTGGCTCACTACAAAAGCAATTTTCCCTCTCTTGGTATTGACACCTCCCCATCAATTATGGGGAGAGGACCACATCCACCCTGACTGAATTAACCTTCAACACTGGTTCTCCCCTTGTACGGTAACTCCCGTCACTTCATGTTCCAATCTATATTTATGCCTCTATCTGCAATTTTCACTCCATGCATCTGAAGAAGTGGGCTTTTTACCCATGAACGCTTATGCCCAAATAAATCTGTTAGTCCTTAAGGTGCCACCGGACTCCTCATTGCTTTTAATTCTAAGCTGATCTTAACCCTTTCAGTACCCTTACAAACTCAGATGCTTCTCACCACAGGCTGGCTGGTGGCTTTTCAGCCAGGCTCTCCCCTTTCATCAGCTCTTCGGTTGCTTGGTGTGGGGGTGTCTGTAGATGTAGGTGGCAGAGAGAGATAAAGCCTGGCAAATGTCTCTCCTTTTATCATGTCCTTTCTTCCCTCATGGCTTTGCCCCCCCCCCACCTCTTCAGAGTCAGGTGAGCATCACTGCGTCTCTCCAAGCAAGTCTGAGCAATTCCCCTGGGGTGTCCTCATGCAGGTGAGTCATTGCATTGTAGCTCCCTTGCTGGACAATGGCTGTCGATGGGTTGTTTGACACCCTGTCCGGGTGTTGATTACTTTTCTTGCTGTTGCCACTGGGGAGCTAATATTTGTCTGGCTCCCCCACCTTGCAGCACAGTGACAACCACACTGCACAATTCTCATAACTTCATATGCATGAATGATCTACATCTATGGGTAGAGAAGTGACTTTCAGCCGATCATATCCTTTCCCTGATACCTTACAAGTCATGCTCTATATGTAAGATCACGATGATTATGGGGGTTACAGCCGCTCCCCCAAAGGTATAGAATGTCACACTGAGATTCTGTGTTCATTTGTTCTGTAACAGCATTACAGAGATCCAGTGACTGACCAATGGCATTTCCAAGTGCTAAAATAGCAAGTGATGTTGGTCTCTCATTGGCCATCAGCGACTGAAGATGTGGTTTAATGAGCCGGAGCTTCAAGGCGAGGGTGGCTCTGTCCACTGCCTTCCGTTGCGCTGCTGGGCCCCAAGTCCCTGGTGGCCAATATGTGACGCTGGGAGAAGAGAGTGGGGTGGCAAGTGGCGGCAGGACTTTTGCCACCAGGGTCTAGCTGCCCAACTTCCTCCTGGTACTGCTGGCCCCCCGTCGCCTTCAGGTAACCCAGGAACTAAGGCAGGAATAGGGTGAGGAAGTAGTAAAGCCAAGCAAGGAAGGCAAAAGTGAATCTTGTCTTCATGGGCCGCTCGCAATGACGTCCTTTTTCTGTGCCACAGCTGACAACAACATCCCAGACAGAAAAGCAGGAGGCCAAAAAGAAACCGAGCAGCTGCTGAAGTAGTTCAGTTGGGAGCGTGCTAGACTAACAGGCTCTTCTGTCCCCCTTTGTGCACGGGTGGGATGTTTTCTGAAAGTGCAGCAGTTCCTTTAACTGCCACGAGTCCCTCATTTCAGGCTATGCAGCAGGAAAAGGCAGCATGGGCTTCTGCACCGAGTTGGCCCACCTGACCTTTCATTCTTCTCTTGCTCTTTGTCAGCAAGGGGAAGAAAAAGAAGCTCTCCCTCCAGCTGGAGTCACAAGGGCGACGTAAGGACGACTTCCTGAGTGCCCGCTCCAGTCCTCTGCTCTGCCAGCTGACCCATTGAAGGGCTGCCACCACTTTCTCCAGGTTTGTCCATCAGTCTGTGCTAGGGTGAGCAACAGCCAAGTTAATGGAGTTTCTGTAGCATAGTGGTTATCATGTTTGCCTAACACGCAAAAGGTCCCTGGTTCAAAAGCAGGCAGAAATATGCTGGCTTCCTTTTCCCAGATCCCCTTGCTGTTCAGGAAGGCCTCCTCCTTCTCCTATTGGCCTGTCCCTGGGATAACGCCAACCCCCGCATGACAGAGGGTGCTGACAGCAGTGGAGAAAGCACCTTGGCGTCAGGCTGGAGAACCTAGAGGAGTGCGGCGTATCACCTTTTGGAGGCTTGTGGCTTGGCCTCCTCTGCTGTTGGAGGTTGGCCGGTGGAGGCCGGCTCTTCCTGCTGGCCTCCTCTGCGTGACTTCCCAAAGGAGGAAGTGAGGCAGGAATGGGGCAAAAGAGGAAAGTCGAGCTGAGGAAGGCAGGGCAGAAAGTAAGCACATCATTGCTGCTAAATGGGGTTAGTAGAGCATCACCATTCGTTCTGCAAAGCCGGGGGAGGTGTGGTTGGCTGCTGGGAGATAGACCCCTGTGCCTGCCTCTTGGCTTCCCAGGGATGGCTCCTTGCAGCCCAGGAGAAGCGGGGTTCTGGGGGGACGGAAAAGCAGCAATGGCGAGGCTGAGTGGGCTCCTTTCTGGCCGACATGGTGGGCTGTGGTGGGTTGGGAGTTGCCTGTAAGCCGTAAGTGGACTTGGTGCAGTGAAAACCGCTGCTCCATTCTGGCTGACCTGGGGGCGCCATTAATGACTTGGGAGTGGGGGCAGGGCGCTGGCTGTGAGCAAATGGGATCCAGGAAGCCCCAGCCTGCCCCTCCAGGGGCCGAGTCATCTTCTTCTCTCCTGCCATGGGGAGCCCGGCCTAGAGCCTGCCCAGTATATGCTGCAGCTCGAGCATTAAGCCTTCCTGTGGCATAACCGAACTACAGCCTAGTGTAATAAGGTGTAAAGTTTAGATTGTGAATTTATCTTTAATTTCCATGGTAACTTACTTTGATCTTTTATGCCTACCACTTATAATCCTTAAAACTCCATCTTTCCGTAGTTAATAAATCTGTTTTATGAAACTGGTGTATTTTGCTTGAAGTTCTTGGGAAATCTCAGCTCCATTACAAGGCTGGGTCATGTACTATTCACAGTGAGGGAGGGGTGGACCCTGTGTAATAAACTCACACTGATCAGGCTTCTGATTAAGGCAAGATGGTATGATCCAGGGGCGCAAGGCTGCAGAGCTGGGGGGAATTGGCGGGAGGCTCTCTATCATTAGTGTTATGAGTGGCTGGGAGAAGCATTCATGCAACTCAGTTGGATGTGTCCCTACCTGTGGATGTCTGTGTAAGTGCAATATCTGCCAGAGATTCACAGCTCCTCACAGCATCACAGTGTGAGAGGGAGCCCAGGCAGTGGGACACAGGGCTCAGGGGTCCCACTGTTCAGGTTGCATCCCATAGATCCCATCACAGACTTTCAGCAACCACAGCAGATGTTCACTGGAACAGTGAAAGAGATGCCAAAATAGTGATCTCCAGTGCCTGCAGACATCAAACTATCAGGAATTCTGCGCACAGAGAGGACTCTGCTAGTGGAAAATGCCTGTGGAAAAGACCCTTCTGTCCCCAGCTGTGGTCGTACAGTGCTTAGTGCTCTGCATTGTGGCCTCAAGAGCCATGGATGCAAGTTGAGTTACGGTGACCTTTTCTCCACATTTCTTAGGTGCCTCCTTCCAACACTTGTCAGAAAAAACTACCGGTTTCTTTTGGAAGCATTTGCATTGCAAGGCAGAGGCAGTCCTCTCTGTTTCCTCAAAAATTGACCAAAAGGTGGGAGGAGTGGACACATTTGGCAAGGCACTACTGGGTGCTGCATCTCTAACCTCCACTTTACCTGGCAGGTGCCTCTGGGACTTTTCTCCCAGCAGCTCCATTTCTCATCAGTGACAATCAAAAGGAAGATGACATGACATCTGTGTGCAGACATCCCCAGCGAATCACAAGGACGTGTGGCGCAGGCTCTTGTGTTGCAGCAATTGCAGTTGAAGCAACCACCATGCTAATGCCAGTCACAGCAGCCTTTTCATCAACTCCAGGCTTGTGATTTGATTCTTTCCAATGTTTCTCTCCAAAGAAACCTTTTCCTTAGCAAGCAATTACTTGGATAACAAGGGAGGTTTCTTCTGTTTCCCGGAAAGACACAGGAAAATGTGAGCAGAGGAGACAAAAGCCATACAACAAGGCACCACTGGGAGCTGAACCCAGGATCTCCTGTTTATTAGACAGGTATTTTAGCCAACTAAGCCATGGTGCCTGCCTCAAGAAAGTACTTGCAACTGTTCCGTTTGATGGTCCAGGACAACATCTGCACATTCCAAACTACAGACGTTCCCCATTTCCCTCAAGACTTGCAAGGAAGAACTGGCAGGCCAAGCCAGGATCTCCTGGTTACTAGGAAGACACTTCAGCCAGCTCTTCCCAAAGATCACTATCCAGAGACCTTTAAACAGCCACTGCAGATGTTCACTGACAAAGAGATGCCAAAATGGAGTTCTCCACTGCCTGCAGCCATCACACTACCAGGAGTTCTGTGCACAGAGAGGTCCCTGCTGGTGGTAAGAGGCTTTGGTAGCGACTCTTCTGACACCAGCTGTTCTCATAGAGTGTTTAGCACTTTGTGTTGTGGCTTCAGCATCCATGGATGCCAGTTTAGTTGGAGGACATTTTTCCTGTCTCCACATTTGTCTAATGGCTCCTTTCAACACTTGTCACCAAAAAGACCTGTTTGTTTTGCAAGCGATGTACAGCTAGGCAAAGGCAGTCTTCTCCATTTCCTCAAAAATCACCAAGCTGTGGGGAGAGGAGACACATTCAACCAAGCTGGATGCTGAATCTCCTCTTTCTTCAGCAGGTGTCTGTGAAGGACACAAATCTCCAATGTGTAGAGGTCAAGAATAGGAGTTTATTACACACAGTGATGGCGCAGTGGGCTTATTAGGCTCAGAGACACTATTAATTAATTAATTACAATAGAATATATAGATTTTCCATGGGTGGGGGAAAGTGACGGCGTAGGCAGTTCCAAACCCTGGGATAGGTTTTGCAGCAAGACAAGATAGCACAGTAGCCAATGGTTAATAGGTCACATAATGTCTCCACCCATGGTCTCAAGTTAGCAAGTTAACATTTAATTAATACTTTGATAATATGTTATTAGTATAAAATATATATGTTGAATTCTGATTTGAGGTCCATAGGAATGGAGCAACTCCTTTGATTGTCCAACAGGTACATTCCTAGGGGTTAAAGCAAAGAAACAGTGAAAGTATATGGCAATAAAGATTGTTTTTGTGTGTCTAACGGCAGGTATTGGTCCCTGCGAAGGGAGGTGGAAGGATGCCATATCTTATACTGACGTGCCAACTTTTCATAAACTCAAGGTTGGCTCTGTGGGAAAAACGTCTCCCTACAGAAGAGACTAACACAATAGGAACAGGGATTCTTTGCTCAATCTGCAACTCTGAATAAGACACAATTATTTAGTTCTTAGCTCCAACACCTGGCAATTTGCTGACCAGGCCTATCTTAGCAAGCAAGGCTTTCTGTTTACCCCAGCTTTCTCTTAGCTGGTCACTATTTGCTAGGCTTCTGGTCCCTTGACCATACTCTGGACTTCGGGTCTGGAAAAGAGGTGGCACAATCCATAGACCAGGTTGTTATATAAAATGCACATGGATTTTAACCTTTCACATCCAGTAATGGCAAAGTTCTTGGTTCAGGCTTGTAGCAGTGATGGAATAAACTGCAGGTTCAAATCAAGTCTCTGGAGTACATCCCCAACTGGGATGGGTCATTCAGTCCTTTGTACAGAGCTTCAGTTTGTAGCAAAGTCCCTCCAGAGGTAAGAAGCAGGATTGAAGACAAGATGGAGACGAGACATCAGCCTTTTATAGTCTCTTGCCATGTGGTCTTTGCTTTCTTTGTCCCAAGGACACTCTATCCAGCACATGGCACAGAAAAACCTTAGAGTTCTGTCCATAGGCAGGTCCCTGCAGACCTTGCTGAGTCACAAGGCGTATCTGCCTTCTCTCAATGGGGCGATTGTAGAGCTGATGGTCCTTAATGAGCCATCAAGCAGGCTAGGCAGAACTGACACCAACTTGTCCGGGGTGTTCCCCAGAAGCATATCACAAGTTTGAAATACAGACAGCATAGAGCCAATATTAATAACGTCAACTACAAAAATGATACGCATCTAGAGATAGCATCATTATAATCAACCAATCAGAACCTCTCCATAGATCCCTTACACGACAACCTTTCTACAATATTGGCTGCAAATATAGAACAGTGGTTGCAATGGTGATCTATACAGTTACAGATTATGTCAATAACGTCACAGGAGCTGACACGGAATCAGTGAGACTGATACTGGAATAGCCTCCAGTTTTGGTGTCCTCATTTGAAAAAGATGTTGTGAAATTGGAGCTGGGGCAGCAAAAAGCCACCAAAGGTTCTGAGGGCTGGAGAAAAATGCCTTCTAGTGAGCTATTGAAAGAGCTCAACCTGTTTAGCTGATCAAAAGAAGATTGAAAGGTGATTTCACTGAAGTACTGAAGTGCCTTAATGGAGAGAAAAGATTGGGTATTAAAGGGCTCTTGAATGGAGCAGAGAAAGGCATAACAAGACCCAATGGCTGAAAGGTGTAATAATTCATATTACAACTATGGCACAAATATTCAACAGTAAGGATGATTCACCATTGGAACAAGCTACCAAGAAAAGTGGTGGATTCTCCATCTCCTGATGTCAGTCAATGAAGATTAGATGCCTTTCTGGAATGTGTTTGCCCCCAAAATAGCTATTGTGTCATACAGGAGGCCTGTGATATGCAGGGGGTCAGATTAGATGCTCTAATGGTCTCTTCTGGCCATAAAGTCGACTAATTTCTGAAAAACTGAGTGTAGCATTGGGAGCAGCGTCTGATGTTTCCCTGTCTAGCCGGCTTGCCGCCTAGAACAAACGCTCCTTGAGTGGGGTGATCCACAGGGAGTAGCTCAAACCTCCAAAGTGCCTGGCCAGGGGCAGGACATTAGCCCAGCAAGGGAGGGGTGTGGCAGTGACATCACAAAGGCCTTTGGCAGGACCTCAGACTATTGGTCCAAGGTGGTGGGGAGGTGGTGACCTCACAGAGAGATGCTGACATCAGCCAGGCAGGACAGGGGCGAGGGGCCAGGGAAACCTCAGAGACCCCTGTGGCTTTGCTCCAGCAAGTCTCCTTCTCCAAGTCTCTCTTTGAGGACTGAGAGAGTATTCGGGTTCACGGACGTGAGCGCCAGGAGGAACCTCTTTCGAGTTTTCTCCTTCCCGTTTAGTGTTTTTACTAGAAAACAGCCGTCCCTGTTTAGAAGGTCTGTGATAGAAGTTCTGTGCCTCCTGGAGGTTTGAAACCTGTTCAGTCTGATTCTAAGCTCATGTGAGCGCAGTTTATTCAGGTCATTCAATGTCTGAAATTCAAGATCCGATGGTTAGTTTGAAAATCAGGGCTCTTGGTTCCTATTCCCAACTCTGCCACTGACTGGCCATGTGACCTAAGACAAGTCAATTCTCCTTTCTCAGCCTTAGCTTCTCCCTCTTTCAAGTAGGGATAATAATGATCTGCTCCTACCTAGCTCAACACACTCACTCTTCCCCAAGACACACACTGTCTCTCCCCACACACACACAGTCTCCACACTGCAGTTGAAAAGCAGCTGGCAATCTAGTAGGATGCCCATGGAACAATGGGAGAGAGAAACCTGCATCACTGAAAGTGCAGCCATGGAGACACCACACAGCAGCCTTGCCTAGCAGGGGCAGGGGGGCGAGAAGGGACATCATCCGAGCTCCCTGCATCCAGGTCACTTTCCTCAGCCGGGCTGCGTCAGGGGAGGGCAGAGAGCAGCAGCTTCTGATGCTCCCCTCACAGCCCAGCCCAGGTGGGGAAAGTGACCAGGACGCAGGGAGCACATAGTGCTGCTCCTCGCTCCCCCCACCCTCTGTGGCGCCACGGAGGAGCATTGGGGCAGGGGAGAGCAGTGAGCACCTTTGCATGGCCACACGGTGCCCTTTGACCCCCTGGAGCCCTGGGCGGCTGCCGGGGGCCCCACCCCTAAGGCCGGCCGGGCTCCCCAGCACGAACAGCAGAGACACAGGGAGACTGGCCACCCACTGAGCAGAGGTAGCCTGGGCGGCTCGTAATGGAGGCTCGGGGGGGCTCAGCCTCCCCAAACCTTGCGTTGCCAAGGGGACAGTGGAGCCCATGACTAGGGGCCCTGGCCAAATTAGGCCCCCCTGGGAAAGTCTCCCCCATGGGAGCCCCAGGGCTGGAGGAGCTCCCACTCCCTGCTACGGCCCGGGGGCTGCAGCAGGGCACAGAGCTTCTCTGGTCTCGGGGCTGCAGCGGGGCCGGGGTAAAGGAGTGACTGGGTGGGGCCAGTGGGGGAAGGGGTGGAACAGAGGTGACAGTGGGTGGGGCCGTGGGTGGAAGGTGTGGAAGGGGGCGGAGCCACACACAGAAGCGTGGGGGGGCGGGTTCCGGTGCTGGGGCCCCCGCACTTGTTCTCCCTTTCCCTGGGCTTTGGCATCACTAGCCCCTGCTTAGCGAGTAGGGGTCAGTGGTCCCCACAATGTGGGGCGTGACTCCTAGGGGGACACAGAGGAAGATTGATGGGGGCACCTCAGGGCCTGAGCCAGCCCCCATGGAGGGCAGGGAGGGAGCCCCACTCAGCCCCACTCTGCTCCAGCTCTTCCCCAATCCCACCCTCAGCCTGGGCCCCTGGCTCCCAGCCCGGCCTCGACCCCCTTACCCCTGTCCGCACCCCTCTCCCCAGCAAGCAACGGCCCCACGCCCAACCCCGGTTCTCGACCGCGGCTTCCGAGGGGCCACAGCCGTGGACACGAGGGCGCAGTGTGAAATGTTTGGGGCCCACTGGGTTAGGGTGACGTCCTCAATCACTTCTCTGCAGTCCAATGAAAGCGATTCCTCACCCACCCACCCCTCCGTCAGGACGGCCTAGGAACATTCTGCTGCCCTTCACTCGTACAGGGAGGAGAATAACTTTTCTTTCCACTCAATCCTAAAGTGATTTGTTACCCACCACCATCCCAAACTGGTCATTTTGGGGAAGCGGCCCCCTCATGCTGCATAGCTAGGCAGAGTAGGGGTGTCTATGCAAACACGGCCTGTTCCTGAAGTCTTCCCGCAGCTCATCACTAGATGTGAGGGGGGAGCTCATTCAGCCCCTGCTTCCGCTTAGTATTTAAAAACTCATTAGTGGCCCTATCTCTGCCGGCCTTAGATTTCTCCTCCTGTCCTTGTTTTAGCAGCTCAGATGAGGTGACTGAGTGGTTAAGGTGATGCTGCTAATCCATTGTGCTCTGCACGCATGGGTTCAAATCCGATTCTCATTGGCTACATTTAGTCTTCACCCTCCTTCATAGACAGCCATCTTTCCCCTCTGGTACAATGACAGATCCAGCAATGTTGCTTCTGTTACTCAAAATTGGGCCAGCTAGTCAGCGTAGGGAGGACTAATGACCCCCCAGAGTTTGGCAGAAAGCAGCACGTTTATTATACTGACAGCTAAGCTCAAAAGAAGGGATGGGGGAGGGTGTCATACTCACGCTCCCAGGACTGGCTCAGCACTCGAGATGTCAGGATCCTTTAAGGTAAGTGTCCCCCAGCGCCGCGATGGACGGTGCGATGAAGGTAAGTCTTCCCGAGGCGCGATGGAATGTAACGCAGCGAACCACTGGTCAGGCGGTCGGGGCGAAGGGCATTCACTGGAGGTACAAGCTTGTGAGTGCACAGCTGAGCAAAAGGCCCCTTCCCCTTTTACGGACCTGCTCCTCATGGCCTGTGACTGGAGATGACTTGGCTGCATCTGGTGGGTCACACTCCACCTTGGGCAGTGTCCATGCTCTGGGTGTGTGATCGCTGCCTAATGAGAGTCCCAGACACCTTGTCTATCTAGGAGCTCTTCTGATCTTCCCGCTGTTCAACCAGCCCCTTCATCCCACAAGCATTGCAGGAGGGGCGGAGGGGGAAAGCCACTTCACAGGCATTCAGAGAGGGAGAGGAGACAAGCGTGGGATGGGGGGGAGTGTAACAGACCTTTTGGGCATACAGGTGATACGGAGCACACAGATCACTGCTGCTCCTACAACAGGGTAAGTTCTCAAGCAGCATGTTTCTTACTTTGCCCATCTGTCAGTTTTGATAATTATCGATGGAAATATTTTGCCATTGGGTTCTGTGTTTACACAGAAATTGACATTTACCAACAAATAGGTAATTCTTCCAAACCTGCCTAGTCTGCAGTTGGTGGGTTTAGAGGGACACATTCACTCTCCCCAGTCCCCATGCCAGGCCTGTGCTCTCAACTTCCCACAATGCTGGGATCCTTCCCTGGTCTCCCCTCAGACCTCTGCCCCCCACCCCCACTTCTGGGATCCCCTCCCCACACTGTCTAACTCCCCTGCTGGCAGGATCCCTTCCTGTTCCTTTCATTTCCTGTCTCCACTCTGGGCGAAAGCTCTGTACGGTTCCCACAGCAGAAGTTGAACCCAGGCCCCGTAGATGAAAACCAGGAATCCTGACCACTAGACCATATGGGACTATTGGTGCATCTGACGAAGTGGGGATTCACCCACGAAAGCTCCTGCTCCAATACGTCTGTTAGTCTATAAGGTGCCACAGGACTTTTTGCTGCTGTTATTACTACAACTCTCTAAACCAACCCCTCATGAGCGCAGCAGGGACTAGCGTGACCGGATGTCCCGATTTTTGGGCCTTTTTCTTATATAGGCTCCTATTACCCCGACTCCCTGTCCTGATTTTTCTCATTTGCTGTCTGGTCACCCTAGCAGGGGCTGCACACAGGGCTGCATTAACCCTTCAGGTGCTGAGGTTTCCCTCTCTCCATCCCCAGTGCCTGTGATCAGGAAACAGACATCAGGGCTCCCAGGTGCTGCACAGACCATGACTGAGATCGATACCCCATATTGCGCTAGGTGCTGTATAATCCCTGGCCAACACTGGGATACCCAGGGGGTTCCCCTCAATTTCCCTGAGCCTCTGCTGCCCAACTTCTTCTGACTCCATCTGCATCACCCAGGAGCGGCGACAGGGTTTCTGGCACCCTAGGCAAAATTTGGGGGGCGGCATTTTGTGCACTACCCATGGAGCGCACAGGAGCTTCCGGTTCCACTCCCGTCGCGCTGCCGAAGAAGGACTCTCCGCCGAAATGCCGCAGGCGACAGCGGCAGTCATTGAGCTGCTCAATTGCCTGCTGCTGTTTTCCGCGGCATGTTGGCGGAGGGTCCATCTTTGGTGGTGCAACGGGAGCGGAACCGGAAGCTCCCGGGCGCCCCATGGGGAGCGCACAAAATGCCACCCCCCGAATCCTAGCACCCTAGGCGACCGCTAGCGACAGCTCCTGGGGGCAGGACTATGGCACAGGCCGGGGGCGAGGCAGCTCCTGGGGGTGGGGCTCTGGCACAGCCCGGGGGCGGGGCAGCTCCTGGGGGCGGGGCTCTGGCACATTGTGATGCGGAGCTCAGGCTCAGCAGCTGCTCCCTGGTGACCACGTGCTGCCAGCAGCACTGGAGCCGCCTAAGGAGCCGCTGTTCTCAGCTGCAGCCAGGATCTGCCACAGGTGTGACGACACATTGTGCAACCCTCCCGTTTTGCAACTAGGTGCACTTTATGCCATGCAACGTGACCATCTGGGCCCCTGCTCAGGACTTGCTGCCGCCTGGTCCATGGGGTTGTGAATCAGGAGGGACAGGGTTTGTGGTCGAAAACACTCACGATCTGCTTCCTCCTGGCTAATGTGCTGGCCTTCTACCTGTACCGAACCAGGCTGTTCAGGAAGTCCTTGCAACTATTCGTTGCGTCGGCCAAGCGGATTAGGGGGCAACCAGTTTCCATCCAGCGCATTTCCTGCTGGATCACCTTGTGCATACGCACGTGTTACGACTTGGCTGGGGTTACCCCACTGCCTATAGTGAAGGCGCATTCTATGAGAGCGCAAGCCTCGTCGGCCGCCTATGTCACCCACATCCCTATCCAGGACATATGTAGGGCTGCCACGTGGTCATCTGTCCACACTTTTTCCTCGCACTATGCGATCGTCTCCCAAGCACAGGATGATGCCGGGTTTGGTAGGGTGGTACTCCGTCCTGATAACCCTTAAACTCCTACCCACCTCCATCAGATATAGCTTGGAGTCACCTACTGTGGAATACACAGGAGCAGTCACTCGAAGAAGAAAGGTCAGTTACCTGTTCCGTAACTGGCGTCCTTCGAGATGTGTTGCTCTTGTCTAGTCCACATCCCAGCCTCCTTCCCCTCTGTCGGAGTTGTCTGCCAAGAAGGAACTGAGGGTGGGGGGAGTGCGCAGCTCCCCTTATAGCGCTATAGAGGCGCCACTCCAGGGGTCACAGCAGTGCTCCAAAAATTTCCGGCACCGGTGCACGTGCAACTACTGTGGAATAGACCGGAGCAACACATCTCAAAGAACACCAGTTACGGAACAGGTAACTGTCCTTTTTAAAGGATGTCTACATTTCATTCCTGTAGTAACAGAACTGGTGATAGGAAAGCAGGAAGAGAGAGGAGGGGGTTGTGTGTGTGTACAGCTTAAATTGGTTAAATAGTCTAACTTTCAGTACTCAGTGTTTCAAAAATGTTAGCCTGCCAACCTGTGTCATAGAGATGTCTTCTGTTTTTTTTAAAAAAACCCATGAATAAAGCTACTTTAAGGGAAATTACTGCTTTGTCCAATCCTGAAGAGCTATGAGATCTTTGCTCACCAATTCTCATAAAACTTGTATTTGTTATGCCTTTTTGGTGACTTTAGTATTATGATCTATTATAAATAAAGTGCATTTCATTGATTGATTTTAAAATGAAATTAGTAACTGGAAAAATGGCCAGTATTTTTTTAAAACCTGTGACAATTATAAGCTACTGTATTCTGTCGTTTAGTTTCTAGAATCAAAAGTATATCTAAGTATAATCTAAAGTTCTCCTGCAAAATGCCGGCTGTGCAAATCCTCCTGTGGCTGGATCATTCTTGGGTTTTTATTTTAAGTACAAAATAAATATGTATAACAAATTTAAACGTATCCAATTAGTAATTCGATATGTTGGGTGGTGCCTCTTTTTATGTGTTTGCTCCCCTGATGTTAGAGCCTGGCTATGCCACTGCTGTACAGGGCTCATCACCCAGCAGCTGGGGGCCACCATGCGGGCTCTGCAAGGCTGCTGGCCACAGGGCCAATGGGTGTGGGTGGGCTGGGTGGGATCTCGGGCGTCACGTCTCAGGGATCTGCCCCGCTCCCCAGCACTGCTCCAGCTCTGAGCTGTCTCCACTGCCTGGGACCTGTGTAGCCCCACCTGCCTCCCCAGGGGAAGAGCCACCTGGGACCGGTGCAGAGGCTGGGCCAGTCTCAGCCAGTCACAGGGAACAATCGGGGCGGGGGGAGGCTCAGCTGGGTCCTGAGGGAGCCTGGCCCGGGTAGGCTCTGCTCCTGCTCCAGCCTGGCTGCTTCCACCACTCCCAAGGGGCCGGAGTTCTCCTGCCCCAGGACCAGCTCTGGCTGCGCTGCCAGCTCAGCCTGGCAGACACAGTCACCTCCCATCAGGGCCGGCTACTGTGGCTGGGGGTTAGGGTGTGGGAGAGTAGGTCTCTAGTGGGTCTGGGGGTGTGCTGGGCACTGGGGGGTGGGGAGATCTGTGTGTGTTGGGGGGCTGTCAGTGGGGGAGATCTGTGTGTGTCGGGGGCGCTGGGAAGTGTGGGGGGTCTGTGGATGGCACTGTGCAGTTGTGGTGGGGGGGCACTGGGCAGTGAGGGGATCTGTAGGGGGGCTCTGGGTGGGGAGGTGCAGAGCACTGTGCAGTTGTGGGAGGGCTGTCGGGGGTCTCCAGCTAGGGGGGCACTGGTCAGTGAGAGGATCTGTGGGGGGGTTCTGAGTGGGTGGGGGAGTGATCTGGGAGAGCACAGAGCACCGGGCAGGGGGGATTGTGGGGTCTCTGGGTGGTGCGGCTCTGGGCGTAGGGAGTCGGAGGGGTGCCGGGCAGGGGGTTTGTGGGGGTCTCTGGATGGTGCGGCGCTGGGCGTAGGGAGTCGGAGGGGTGCAGGGCAGGGGGTTGGGGGGGGTCTCGGGGTGGTGTGGCACTGGGCGTAGGGAGTCGGAGGGGTGCTGGCCAGGGGGGTTGTGGGGGTCTCTGGGTGGTGCGGCAGTAGTGGGCGTAGGGAGTCAGAGGGTTGCCGGGCAGGGGGTTGGTGGGGGTCTCTGGGGGGTGCAGCGCTGGGCGTAGGGAGTCGGAGGGGTGCAGGGCAGGGGGTTTGTGGGGGTCTCTGGGTGGTGCGGCACTGGGCGTAGGGAGTCGGAGGGGTGCCGGGCAGGGGGTTTGTGGGGGTCTCTGGGTGGTGCGGCGCTGGGCGTAGGGAGTCGGAGGGGTGCTGGGCAGGGGGTTGGTGGGGGTCTCTGGGTGCTGCGGCGCTGGGCGTAGGGAGTCGGAGGGGTGCTGGGCAGGGGGTTTGTGGGGGTCTCTGGGTGCTGCGGCACTGGGCATAGGGAGTCAGAGGGGTGCTGGGCAGGGGTTTTGTGGGGGTCTCTGGGTGGTGTGGCACTGCGCGTAGGGAGCCAGAGGGGTGCTGGGCAGGGGGTAGCATGGTGCAGCATGGGCCCGCTCCCAAGGGGAAGACACACGATGGCAGTGCAGGGCTGGGCTGGACAGCTTGGGTCTGGCAGCTCCCGGTTTGTAAACAGGGCCCTTGTACTGGGCTGGGTGGAGTGGGGCTGTCCCTGCCGTGCCATGACCCATCTCCCATTGCCCCCAGCCAGCCCCTCGCTCTGAGGACTCTGCCCTCTGCCCCCATTTCCCCCATGGGGGCCCACAAATATGTTTAGCACCGGGCCCACAAAAGGTTAATCCGGCCCTGTTTGGGGTGCAGGCTCGGGGAGGGAGTTGGGGGGCGGGAGGGTTGCAGGCTATGGGGAGGTTGAATGAGGGGTGCAGGCTCTGAGCTGGGGCAGGGGATTGGGGTGCAGGGGAGGTGCAGACACGCAGGCTCTGGGATGGAGTTGGGGGGTGGGAGGGTTGCAGGCTATGGGGAGGTTGAGTGAGGGGTGCAGGCTCTGAGCTGGGGCAGGGGATGGGGGTGCAGGGGGGGTGCAGACACGCGGGCTCTGGGGGGGAGTTGGGGGGCAGGAGGGTTGCAGGCTATGGGGAGGTTGAGTGAGGGGTGTAGGCTCTGAGCTGGGGCAGGGGATGGGGGTGCAGGGGGGGTGCGGACATGCGGGCTCGGGAGGGGAGTTGGGGGGTGGGAGGGGTGCAGGCTATGGGGAGGTTGAGTGAGGGGTTCAGGCTCTGGGCTGGGGCAGGGGATGGGAGTGCAGGGGGGTGCGGACATGCGGGCTCGGGAGAGCAGTTGGGGGGCGGGAGGGGTGCAGGCTATGGGGCGGTTGAGTGAGGGGGGCAGGCTCTGAGCTGGGGCAGGGGACGGGGTGCAGACACCTGGGCTCGGGGGGGGGGGGAGTTGGCAGCTCGGCGCTGTACCAGGGGAAGGGGCTGTGGGGGTTTCACACAGACACTTTCCCACAGTCCCAGGGCGGGAGGCAGAGTCGGGGGGGTCTGGCCGGTGTGTCCCGCACTCGGGCTCCCGGCCGGAGCAGGGGCTGCCCCGCAGCGCTGGGACAGACCTAGCGGCGCTGTGGGGTCGGAGCTCAGACAGGCGGGGGGGGGGGGGGAGGCCGGTGCCTGGAGCCCCGGGAACCCGACCCCCTCCACCCCCCGGGCTGACGCTGCAGAACTGAGACAGCCGGTGCCCCCCACAACCCCAACCCCCCCCAGATTTGGGAGACCAGCAGGTAGCTCGTCCTGAGGGGCCCGTTTCCCCCTACCCCCTCCCTAAACAGGGGTTTTGTCCCCGCACAGGGTCTGGCAGCGTCTCCCCCCTCCCAGCTTAACCCCCACCCCCGATTTTTCCCCTTCAGCCCCGCTCCTGCCGCTACCTGCAGCAGCTTGATCCCCCCCTGGCCAGTAAATTTCTGCCCCGCTTGGACCTTGGAAGCCCCCCCCCCCCCCACTGCGATTTGCCCCCTTGGTGTTTTTAACCCCCCCTCCGAAGAGGAGGCAGCAAATCGTAAGTAGAAGTGAGGGCAGTGGCAACAGCAGAGATTACTGGGCATGCTCCGTTCGGGTGCGCATGCTCAGTGCAGCCCAAGTAGCAAATCTGGAGCAGGAGCTGTTTCTGTTGTTACACCGGCTCGCTGCCTAGAACTAAGAGGGAAGGAGAAAACTCGAAAGAGGTTCCTCCTGGCGCTCACGTCTGTGAACCCGAATACTCTCTCAGTCCTCAAAGAGAGACCTGGAGAAGGAGACTTGCTGCAGCAAAGCCACAGGGGTCTCTGAGGTTTCCCTGGCCCCTCGCCCCTGTCCTGCCTGGCTGATGTCAGCATCTCTCTGTGAGGTCACCACCTCCCCACCACCTTGGACCAATAGGCTGAGGTCCTGCCAAAAATCTTTGTGATGTCACTGCCACACCCCTCCCTTGCTGTGCTAATGTCCTGCCCCTGGCCAGGCACTTTTGAGGACTGAGAGAGTATTCATTTGAATTTTCTCCATGTCATGATGCAGGGATAAGGGGAAAAACAAACCTGAAGTTAAAAAAAAAATGGTAATTTGTCTGAAATTTCCCAAAAAATCTGAGCTACATTTTGTCAAACAAAACTAATATGCAGTTATTAGATAGAAAACCCATATCACAGAGAGGTAGAAGACACCTTCAATTTAATTTAAAGTGAAATTCCAGACTAGGTTACATCTGATGTCTCAGAATCAGGATGAGAGATTCTCCCATGATCCACTGAAACCTGCTTCACCCAGCGCTTTCTCATGCATCCGACGAAGCAGGTATTCACCCACGAAAGCTCATGCTCCAAAAGTCTGATAGTCTATAAGGTGCCACAGGATTCTTTGCTGCTTTTACAGATCCAGACTAACACGGCTACCCCTCTGATACCTCTCTCATTAGTGTTATTTACAGGAGTTTTAGCACCTTCATAACGGGAGAAAAAACAGCCGACCTTCCCAGAAGCGGCTTTGCCATTGAGGGAAAAGGGGATTTGAACGGTGCTTGGGATCCATTTGAAATCCCCTTCCAAGTCTGACACTTTCATCTCCTGCCAGACTGACTCTGATTTAGGATCAAAGACGTGGACAAGCACCATTCCCAAGCATGGACAGCCAAGAACATGACCCCACCAGACACGTTGGGAAGCGAAGGAATACGAAGGGGTGAACTGTGCATGGCTCAGGCACAAGGTAACAGTTTTGGGGTGATGGGGAAGGATGGAATGTCTGAGTCGCCCCATCTCCTTCCAGTGTCACAGAACCTAAAATGACCCTTATTTCCCTGACACTGCTCCAGCTCTTCTTCATATTTAAATATATTTTAAATGAGAAAAAAAAGTCAACAAAATAACTGCTGTTCTGCACAATCCAGGGTAATGTGAGAACAACTGGGAATGAGGAAATCTCTCCTCAAAGAGGAACTTGACGTCTCTAACAGTAACTTTGCACTGGGAGGAGGAGTATAAATGTGAATCTCCAGGTTTGTTTAGAAAAGGAAATGTGATGATGGTTAGCTCAGACAGGAGGAAATGTGCAAGATAACTCCACCGACTATCCATGGCCCATGTCTTTAGTGCAAGAATAGTTCTCTTTTTACATCAGGAAAGTGAACTCAAGCTAGCTAACTCCATGGCAACCACAGTGATGAGACCCAGGTAGATTTTATCTCAACGTAGCTGGTTGAAGACACCCCCCATCTCCCCCACCTGGGGTGATGACATTCCTGGTAGAAAGGACACACACTCCAATGACTCGCAGGACAATGGAGTTGATACAAAGGACCACAGGATCCACCCCAAAGACAGGCGAGCTTCAAAAGTGGGCAACTCATGTGTGGGAGCTGAGGGACTACAGTGTGCAAAAGATGCAAACAGCCTTAACACTCACTGCCTGGGAACTGTCAAAAGAATTAAAGGAAAATCTTCTGACAGCTCTAGAGAAGGTTTTTATGAAGTTTATCTCCTTTACGGATTCTCTGATGTTTAGAAAGGCCTGAACTATGAGTGAAGCTTTTCCCACACTCGCAGCATTCATATGGTCTCTCTCTGGTGTGGACTCTGTAATGTGTAACAAGGGTTGAGCTCCGAGAGAAGCTTTTCCCGCACTCACTGCATTCATAGGGTTTCTCTCCTGTGTGGATCCTCTGATGCACAGTAAGGTTTGAGCTCCGAGAGAAGCTTTTTCCACACTCGCAACATTCGTAGGGTTTCTCTCCCGTGTGCGTTGTCTGATGAGAGATAAGGGCTGATCTCTGAGTGAAGCTTTTCCTGCACTTGCAGCATTCGTAGAGTCGCTCTTCTGTGTGGATTCTCTGATGAGAGTTAAGGGTATATCTCTGAGTGAAGCTTTTCCCGCACTCACAGCATTCATAGGGTCTTTCTCCTCTGTGTATTCGCTGATGCCTACTAAGGGCTGAGGTATGATTGAAGCTTTTCCCACACTCACAGCATTCGTAGGGTCTCTCTTTCGTGTGGATTATCTCATGTCGAATAAGGGCTGAGCGGTAATGGAAGTTTTTCCCACACTCACTACACGTAGTCTCTCGCTTTTCTGTGAGGATTTTCTCCTGGGACGTAGTTTCCTTGAGGTCCCTGTGAGTTCCCTGACAATCAATGGGTTCATCCACTCTCTCCTCTGAGTGGTTTCCCTGCTCTCTCTCTGGTCTGGGGTAACTTTCACCAGCTTTTCCCTGCTCACGGGGGCTGGACACACTCCCTTTGGCTCTTCGCAGTAATTCCCCATGCGCTTCGGCGAGCTCAGCATCTTCCTGGTGAGGATTCTGCTCCTCGCTCTCCCTCACCACCCCATCACCTGCTAGAAGAGAGGAGAAATCTCAGAATTGGGAATGGAAAGGCAGAGAGCAAACCCAAGTAAGTGCTGGAGAGAGAAAATAAAAATCAGGGACTCAACTCCCCCTAACTCTTCCCTACAGGGGACAGTGGAGGGAATCAATTCTGCTCCCCACCCAGGACCGGCCTTTAGGGGGGGCCGTACGGGTGCCCCACCCAAGGGGGTGCCGGGCGCAGGGTTTGGATTCCCACCTGACCTGCTGCCGAGAGGCTCGCTGGGCTGATGAAAGCGGCACAGGGAGGCAGATAAGCAGCTGCGTGGGGGAGTGGGATAGACCTGAGCTGCAGGGGGCAGCTGGACGACCAGCTGTCAGAGCCAGGTGACTGCTCCGGAGCAGAGGGGCCCCTCCCCGCCCTGCTCCATGTGTGCAGCTGCTGATGTTCCTGTCCCCCCAACCCCCCACCCTCCGTTCACCCCGGGAGTCGCCCCGTCCACCCCCGACTGGGAGCATCCTCCTGACTGCTCTGCAGGGGGGAGGTGCTGATTGATGGCGGGGTGATCCCCTCCCCCCCACCCGGGTACCCGGCTTCCACTGAGCTGGGGTGACGGGACAGGGGGAATCTGCGTGTGCTGCTGCCTCTCTGGGGCCGGAGCTGCCGGCAGCTGCTTGTGTCTGAACAAGCCTAGTTCAGGCTCCTGACCCTGGGAACTTTCTTAAAGAGACAGCACACTCACTCACTCAGGCACATACTACCTTCACACACACACACACCCACCCCAGGGCTCCCTGCATCCAGGTCATTTCCCCACCTGGGCTGTGCTAAGACATCAGGAGCAGCTGCTCTCCTGCCCTCCCCTTACACAGCCTGCAGGGAAAGTGACCTGGGTGCAGGAAGCCCTGACGTCGCTCCTTGCTCCCCTCTCCCAGCCCCCCAGGGCTGTGTGGGGCGGGGGAGCAGCAGTCCAGTGGGGGAGCGAGCAGCAATGCCAGCTGCTTTGTGCATCCAGGTCAGGTTCCCCACGTGGGTGCAGGAGGGGGATGCCGGGGTTAGAGGCAAAGGGGGCACAGTGCAGGGGTTGAGGGCACAGGAGAGTGGTGCAGGGGGTAGCAGGGAAGGGCTGCATAGAACCATAAAATATCAGGGTTGGAAGGGACCTCAGGATGTATCTAGTCCACCCTCCTGCTCAAAGTAGGACCAATTCCCAACTAAACCATCCCAGCCAGGGCTTTGTCAAGCCGGGCCTTAAAAACCTCTAAGGAAGGAGACTCCACCTCCCTAGGGAACCCATTCCAGTGCTTCACCACCCTCCTAGTGAAATAGTTTTTCCTAGTATCCAACCTAGTCCTCCCCCACTGCAACTTGAGGTCATTACTCCTTGTTCTGTCATCTGCTACCACTGAGAACAGTCTAGATCTATCCTCTTTGGAACCCCCCTTCAGCAGTTGAAAGCAGCGATCAAATCCCCCCTCAGTCTTCTCTTCTGCAGATTAAACAATCCCAGTTCCCTCAGCCTCTCCTCATAAGTCATGTGCTCCAGCCCACTAATCATTTTTCGTTGCCTTCTGCTGGACTCTTTCCAATTTTTCCACATCCTTCTTGTAGTGTGGGGCCCAAAACTGGACACAGTACTCCAGATGAGGCCTCACCAATGTCGAATAGAGGGGAACGATCATGTCCCTCGATCTGCTGGCAATGCCCGTATTTGTACAGCCCAAAATGCCGTTAGCCTTCTTGGCAACAAGGGCACACTGTTGACTCATAGCCAGCTTCTCATCCACTGTAACCCCTAGGTCCTTTTCTGCAGAACTGCTTCCTAGCCATTCGGTCCCTAGTCTGTAGCAGTGAATGGGATTCTTCTGCCCTAAGTGCTGGACTCTGAACTTGTCCTTGTTGAACCTCATCAGGTTTCTTTTGGCCCAATCCTCTAATTTGTCTAGGTCCCTCTGTATCCTATCCCTACCATCCAGCGTATCAACCACTCCTCCCAGTTTAGTGTCATCTGCAAACTTGCTGAGAGTGCAGTCCACGCCATCCTCCAGATCATTCATGATTGCGGCACAGGAGTGGAGTGCAAGGGCTGGGGTGAAGGGGGCACAGTGCAGGGGTTAGGGGCTCAGGAGGGGGCAGGTGTTGGGGTGCATGAGGGGGGCAGAGGTTAGGAATGAAGGGGTGTAGGGATTAGGGGTGCAGGAGGGGGAGCAGGCATTTGGGGCAAAGGGACACAGTGCAGAGGTTGGGGGGAGGGGAACGTGGGTTGCCTAGGGAGCCCATGGGAACCAGGGGCACCAAAATGCAAGTTTGCCCCAGGTGCCATTTCCCCGAGGCCGGCCCTGCCCACATCCCATCCAAACACTCAGTAGGAAGGGAGGGAGCTCCAGCCAAGGTGTCTGTCATCATCTGTAGGAAGCCAGGAGTGAGATCTGCTGGGGACTGTCCTGAGCTCACAGAGTCTGTGTGGGGAATCCCAGCGGGTTCTCTCAGGCACTTACAGTTTCTGGGTTGGTTTAATGTTTCCTCACCTGTGCAGGGATTTCCCAGGATCTCGCTTTCCACTGAACCAGGGAGAGCCAGGACCCACGGCTCTTCCCCTCCTTCCAGCTGGAAGATCACAGAGGGTTGGGAAACTGGAAACCCTGCTCAAGGGAAAGAAAACAAAGGAGATCAGGGGAATTCATAGGTCATTTATCATCATAAAAAACATTCTATTAGTTTAACCCCAGTCCATTTTAAACAATAAAATGGCAGGGCCAGCTCCCCAGGTGCTCAAAGGTGCAGAACACTCTGCTTAGGAGGGATTTAACTATCCCCATCTTTGCTGGGAACACACACAGCCAGACACTCATTATCAAAGTGGCTCCTAAAAAACAGAGACTGGAACTGCATTTCCCAGAAAGTGAAGACTCCAGACAGAGGGCATGTGTCCCTGGCACTGCTTCTTGCTGACAGACAGGTCCAGAGCCAAAGAGAGAGTCCAGGGGAAGCTGGGAACAGGAAGCATGGGCTGGGGAGGTTCAGTGGAGTACGGACAAGGAAAAAAAAAATAATTGGAGATATACCAATCTCCTAGAACTGGAAGGGACCTTGAAAGGTCATTGAGTCCAGACCCCTTCTTTCACTAGCAGGACCAATTTTTGCCCCAGATCCCTAAATGGCCCCCTCAAGGATTAAACTCACAACCCTGGGTTTAGCAGGCCAATGCTCAAACCACGGAGCTATCCCTCCCCCAGGAAGGGCAGGGATATCACTGAAGGCAGGATCTCAGCAGCATTAGATGTCAGGAAAGCACATCCTGCGGCATTAGAGAACCTAGTGAGTCTGGTATAAAGGGAGGGAGCATAAAAAACACTGTGTGTGGAGAAAGCTGGCAAATTAGATGGTGTAATTCAAGAGCCACAGACCAATTATTCTGCCAAAGGAGAATGTGAAAAATAAGAATCAGGCCATGTGCTATAGACCGCCGGGATCTAGCCTGGAGATGGATAGAGAGCTCTTTAATGTTTTTAAGGAGGTAAATACTAATAGGAACTGTATGATCATGGGAGATTTTAACTTCCCGGATATAGATTGGGGAACAAATGCTAGTAATAATAATAGCTCAGCTTTTCCTAGACGTGATAGCTGATGAATTCCTTCATCAAGTAGTAGCTGAACCGACGAGGGGGGATGCCATTTTAGATTTGGTTTTGGTGAGTAGTGAGGACCTTGTTGAGGAAATGGTTGTAGGGGACAACCTTGGCTCGAGTGATCAAGAGCTAATTCGGTTCAAAATAAATGGAAGGATAAACAAAATTGCATCTAAGACTAAGGTTTACGATTTCAAAAGGGCTAACTTTACTAAATTGAGGCGACTAGTTAGGGAAGTGGATTGGACTAACATATTTAGGGATCTAAAGGCGGAAGACGCCTGGGATTATTTCAGGTTGAAGTTGCAGGAGCTGTCAGAGGCCTGTATCCCGAGAAAGGGAAAACGGTCCTTAGGTAGCAGTTTTAGACCGAGCTGGATGAGCAAGCGTCTCAGAGGGGTGATTAAGAAAAAACAGAAAGCGTACAAGGAGTGGAAAATGGGAGGGATCAGCGAAGAAACCTACTTTATTGAGGTCAGAGGTTGTAGGGAAGCAGTGAGAAAGGCCAAAAGCCGGGTAGAGATGGACCTTGCGAAGGGAATTAAAACCAATAGTAAAAGGTTTTTTAGCCATATAAATAGGAAGAAAACCAAGAAAGAAGAAGTGGGACCGCTTAAAACTGTAAACGGAGTGGAGATTAAGGATAAACTAGGCATGGCACAATATCTAAACGAGTATTTTGCCTCGGTCTTTAATGAGGCTAATGAAGGGCTTAGGAATAGTGGCAGAGTGACTGATGGGAAGAAGGTGCGGGGTTGGAAATTACAGTATCCGAGGTAGAAGCCAAACTTGAACAGCTTAACGGTAGTAAATCCGGCGGCCCGGATAATCTTCATCGTAGAATATTAAAGGAATTGGTGAGTGAAATTGCAAGCCCATTAGCGATAATTTTTAACGAATCTCTAAACTCGGGGGTTGTACCGTTTGACTGGAGATTAGCTAATATAGTTCCTATTTTCAAGAAGGGGAAAAAAAGTGACCTGGGTAACTACAAGCCTGTTAGTTTAACATCTGTAGTATGTAAAGTCATGGAAAAAATATTAAAGGAGAGAGTAGTTACGGACCTTGAGGTCAATGGCAATTGGGACAAATTACAACATGGTTTTACGAAAGGTAGATCATGCCAAACCAACCTGATCTCCTTCTTTGAGAAAGTAACAGATTTTTTAGACAAGGGAAATGCGGTGGATCTAATATATCTTGATTTCAGTAAGGCGTTTGATACGGTACCGCATGAAGAATTACTGGTTAAATTGGAAAAGATGGGGATCGAAATGAAAATCCAGAGGTGGATAAGGAACTGGTTAAAGGGGAGACTGCAGTGGGTCGTATTGAAAGGTGATCTGTCGGGTTGGAGGGAGGTTACCAGTGGAGTTCCTCAAGGTTCGGTTTTGGGTCCGATCTTATTCAATCTATTTATCACTGACCTCGGAACCAAAAGTAGGAGTGGGCTGATAAAGTTTGCGGGTGACACGAAGTTGGGAGGTATTGCCAATTCGGAGAAGGATCGGGATATCCTCCAGGGAGATTTGGATGACCTTGTAAACTGGAGTATTAGTAACAGGATGAAATTCAATAGTGAGAAGTGTAAGGTTATGCATTTAGGGATGACTAACAGGAATTTTAGTTATAAGCTGGGGACGCACCAGTTGGAAGTAACAGAAGAGGAGAAGGACCTCGGAGTCCTGGTTGATCGCAGGATGACTATGAGTCGGCAATGTGATGTGGCTGTTAAAAAAGCTAATGCGGTCTTGGGATGCATTAGGCGAGGTATTTCTAGTAGAGATAAGGAGGTGCTAGTCCTGTTATACAAGGCGTTGGTGAGACCTCATTTGGAGTACTGTGTGCAGTTTTGGTCTCCCATGTTTAAGAAGGATGAATTCAAACTGGAACGGGTACAAAGAAGGGCCACTAGAATGATCCGAGGAATGGAAAGCCTGTCGTATGAAAGGAGACTTGAGGAGCTCGGTTTGTTTTCCTTAACCAAAAGAAGGTTAAGAGGAGATATGATTGCTGTCTTTAAATATATCAGAGGGATAAATACCAGGGAGGGAGAGGAATTATTTCAGCTCAGTACTAATGTGGACACGAAAACAAATGGATATAAATTGGCAGTCGGGAAGTTTAGGCTTGAAATTAGACGAAGGTTTCTAACCATCAGGGGAGTGAAATTCTGGAACAGCCTACCAAGGGAAACAGTGGGGATGAAGGACCTCTCTGGCTTTAAGATTAAGCTTGATAAGTTTATGGAGGGAATGGTTTGATAGGATAACATGATTTAGCCAATAGGTCAATAACGTGCGGTCACTGGTAATTAGTACCGAGGGTCAATGTTGGGATATTGAAAGTCTTTTTTCTGAGTGTCTGGCTGGAGAGTCTTGCCCCCATGCTCGGGGTTCAGCTGATCGCCATATTTGGGATCGGGAAGGAATTTTCCTCCAGGGTAGATTGGCAGTGGCCCTGGAGGTTTTTCGCCTTCCTCCACAGCATGGGGCAGGGGTCGCTTGCTGGAGGATTATCTGCTACTTGAAGTCTTTAAATCAGGATTTGGGGACTTCAACAGCTGAGTCAAGGGAGAGAATTATTTCAGGAGTGGGTGGGTCAGCTTTTGTGGCCTGCATCTTGCGGGAGGTCAGACTAGATGATCATAATGGTCCCTTCTGACCTTAAGTTCTATGATTCTATGACTTCAGGAGGGAAAATTCGAAGATCCAAAGAACATGCAGAGAAGAGAGACGGCGGCTCTTGCAGGTGGGGATGGAAAAGGAAAAGTCTCCGTGGTTCATGGAGCCAATTAGTTCGTTTTTATCATTCATTGATCATTGTTATGGTGATCTCATATGTTATTTCAGATGTAGTCACTGTGTACGAAATAGATTTAAGTTGTAGGTATAGACAGAAGTAAGACAGGTAGAGCCCTGCACGGATACAAAATTTATATCCGCATCCGATCTGCGATCCGCAAAAAGGGTCCATGGATATCTGCAGATTTTCAGGGCTCTAGGAACAAAATTTGTACCCGCAGCCAATCCACAAAAATGGTCCGAATTCTCCACCAGGAGACGTGATCAAAGCGAAGGGCTAAGGCAATGAATCCTAAAATCTTCTAATATAGGCTGGAAGGGACCTCAAGAAGTCATCTTCTCCATTCCCATCGCCCTGTGGCAGGATCAGGTGCCAGAAGTTTGTCTGACCTGTTCTTAAAACCATCCTGGGACAAGAATTCCACAACCTCTCTTTGTAATCCATTCCAGCACTCCCCTATCCTTATCGCTGGAAAGGTTTTTGTATTACCCACCCTCAACCTCCCTTGCAGCAGATCAAGCCAATTACTTCTCCTCCTACCTTCAGTGGACGTGACGAACAATTAATCACTGCTCCCTTATAACAACCCTTGACATATTTGAAGACTGTTCTCAGTTCCCCACTCACTCTTTTCTCAAAATTAAAAACATGCCCAGTTCTTTCAAGCTTCCCTCATAAGTCATGTTCGAGGACCAGGAGGGCGCTTTTTCCTTCTGAATGGAGACGCGCAAGGTGAGGTCAGAGAAAAGGCTGTTGGAGTAACTGAGACAGGAGACAGGAGAGGATGACTAAGAGCTCTAGCTGCGCGGATGGACAGGAAAGGCCAATTGTTAAGGATGTTACGCAAAAAGAAAATGCCAGGTGTAGGCACAGCCTGGATAGGAGGCCCCAGAGGGAGCTCCGTGACAAAGGTATTGCACAGTTATGGGCCTGAGTGACAGGCAGCACAATGGTGCTGTCTGCGGCGGTAGAGAAAGAAGGTGGGGGGAGGGCTTGGGGGAAATATTAAGAGCTTTGCTTCAGCTGTTGATCTTTAGCTGATGGCTGGACATCAGTGAGGAGATGAGAGAGGGGCCGAGATTTCAGTTGCGACAGAAGGAGGCAGGACAGGAGCAGAGAGGCAGAACTGGGAGTTAGGAGCACAGAGATGGTAGTTGAATGTGTGTGTGCGGCTGAGATTCCCCAGAAATAAGGTGCAGAAGAAGAAAAGAAGAGGCCCAAGGACAGAGCCCCGTGGAACCCAAACAGAAGGCTGGAACGGGGGTCAGCCGGCTCATTCTAAAGACACTCTAATGCAGCGACTGGAGGAGGAGAAGGATGTGACTCATCATGGACCTCTTGATGCCACCTGGCAGAGGGCACAGGGCGCCTAATGTTTTACTGGGATCCCACAGACCAGGTACACGCATATTCGTTCACCCAAAGGTGGCGTGTCAGGTGTCTGTCGAGGAACTAGTTAGGTAGGTCTTAGGTAGCTCTTAAAAGCTTTGCCAGTCCAGCTCTATTGTTTAAGGCTGTGAAGAAGTGCCCACACGCATGCGCACACACGCACACCATCCAACATGGCTCTGCTGGCCAAAGCTCAATTACAGACACAGCTATAGCAGCAAAAGCATCCATTTTTTAAAACAGGAAACTAAATGCTCATAAGCTACATTAATGCAGCGTTAAGGTTGCCCAATGCTGTCTCCTGCCTTGCACCATATGGACGGTGAGTAAACTTAAACCTCTGCAGACCAGGAAATGAAAAGTTAATGTAAACTTTCCCCCAACCCTTAACCCTGTAGCTGGCCAGAACCAGGGAGAATGGTTCTGTGTGGGCCGTGCAAAGGTTAACCAACTGCCACAGGGACTCAGGTATTCAGCTCAATGCAGCAGTAACGGGATGAATTCTATGGTCTGTGGTATAAAGGACGTCAGAGTAGATGACCTAATAGTCACATCTGGCCTTAAAATCTATGAACCTATAATTGACCCGAGGAAAGACTAAGATTAAGACATTGTCTGTGCTGTGCTCACAGGTGGGAATCCCAGCATTTATCCGCATGCCTCCAGCTGTGTGCACTGGGCCAGCTGTAGCTGTGACTGGCTGATGGAGGGATGGGTTGCAGCAGCTGGGCACAGCCGTGCCTGTGCTATGCAGAGAGGTGCATGTGAAACTTGGGGGGTAATTCTGCCTCATTTCTGTGCTGAGTGTTGTAGGCTTGGTCAGCAAAGGTGCCCAAGGGTGTGTTCTTGCCATGGGGGTTGTCAGCACCCTGGTGGCGTATGTTCAAGTGATCTGTGGGGCTTAGTGAGGGGTAAGTGAAGGCAGTGACTCACAAGGGAAACTCAGGTTGAGGGCGAGGGGGTAGTTACACTGTGCAGTCTCAGATGGCCTGTGTGCAGGAGGTTCAGTACTGGAGAGCAGGCCAGGGGGAGGAAGCTTCTGTTTGCTATGATGGAGTTGAACCCGAATATTATCTTAGCAAAGAGAAGAACATGTTAGACATTCTGCTGTACTGCTCTGTTCCCAGAGCGCTCTGTAACAGGGGAGGGGAGAGGGCTAGTGTGGGTGTCTCTGGCATGTCGGGGTGATGCTGAAACAGGGCAGAGCAGAGGTGGCATTGGGGGAGTGGCATGAACCTTAACTGCATTTCTCCTTCTAAAAACCGAGGGAACAGGAATCCTTACCCAGCGAGGTCACATTCTCACAGTTCTCCTGCACGACGGCTCTGCAGAGGGCTCTCTGAGTGGGGTCCAGCAGAGCCCACTCTTCCCTGGTGAAATACACAGCCACCTCCTCGAAGGTCACCGGCCCCTGAAAGAGCAAGAGTCCAACACTCAGTACCTGCTGCCCCACTCACATTCCCACTATTCATGGAGGAAAGGAGCCAATCAAATGGAAGCTCTGAGAGAGTCAGCAGAGTCCTATCCCCACACTGCTGAGAGCAGCCAGGAGACATCTGGGTGAGGGGACGAAGTGAGAGCCCCTTGTCTCTCCCAGCAGATCCACCACAGACCTACTAGCCAGAGGCTATTACAGGAGATGGAGCCCCCAGTAGGGTCCAGGCACAACCCCATGGGAGGGAACCCAACACCCTCCCCACTGCCAGCAGCTGGATGTGAGGGGTCAGGACATCTTCCCTACACCTCCCTGCTGGGTGCCCCCTTTCCATGTCACACCAGCCCCTGGCTAGCAAGCTGAGGGTTCAGCCCTGGAAATCTGGTCAGTTTTCCCAGTCCCACCCAGGGAGTTGCTTTGTCTGTTTCCTGTTTCACAAATTAGGGAATTTTCTCCCCCAACACCCAAGTGTTTGTTCTGAGGATCTAGGCCCATGTTAACATAAGAACGGTCGTACCGGGTCAGACCAAAGGTCCATCTATCCCAGTATCTGTCTACCGACAGTGGCCAATGCCAGGTGCCCCAGAGGGAGTGAACCTAACAGGCAATGATCAAGTGATCTCTCTCCTGCCATCCATCTCCATCCTCTGACGAACAGAGGCTAGGGACACCATTCTTACCCATCCTAGCTAATAGCCATTTATGGACTTAGCCACCATGAATTTATCCAGTCCCCTTTTAAACATTGTTAGAGTCCTAGCCTTCACAACCTCCTCAGGTAAGGAGTTCCACAAGTTGACCGTGCGCTGCGTGAAGAAGAACTTCTTTTTATTTGCTTTAAACCTGCTGCCTATTAATTTCATTTGGTGACCCCTAGTTCTTGTATTATGGAAATAAGTAAATAACTTTTCCTTATCCACTTTCTCAACAGCACTCATAATTTTATATACCTCTATCATATCCCCCCTTAGTCTTCTCTTTTCCAAGCTGAAGAGTCCTAGCCTCTTTACTCTTTCCTCATATGGGACCCTCTCCAACCCCCTAATCATTTTAGTTGCCCTTTTCTGAACCTTTTCTAGTGCTAGAATATCTTTTTTGAGGTGAGGAGACCACATCTGTATACAGTATTCGAGATGTGGGTGTACCATGGATTTATATAAGGGTAATAATATATTCTCAGTCTTATTCTCTATCCCCTTTTTAATGATTCCTAACATCCTGTTTGCTTTTTTGACCGCCTCTGCACACTGCGTGGACGTCTTCAGAGAACTATCCACGATGACTCCGAGATCTTTTTCCTGACTCGTTGTAGCTAAATTAGCCCCCATCATGTTGTATGTATAGTTGGGGTTATTTTTTCCAATGTGCATTACTTTACATTTATCCACATTAAATTTCATTTGCCATTTTGTTGCCCAATCACTTAATTTTGTGAGATCTTTTTGAAGTTCTTCACAATATGCTTTGGTCTTAACTATCTTGAGCAGTTTAGTATCATCTGCAAACTTTGCCACCTCACTGTTTACCCCTTTCTCCAGATCATTTATGAATAAATTGAATAGGATTGGTCCTAGGACAAGTCCCAGCAGGTTTGTTACACTCTGTCCCCACTCCCTATCCTCACCCAGACCTAACTCCCCAGAAGTTGCCACCTCTTCAGTATTTCCTGCCCCTCCCCCTCCAGCAGGAACCCACCAGCAACCCCCCAATAACCCCTATCTGAGCTGGCTCCACTACATCCATTTCTCCTGTCCCATGGGAGGTTGGGATGAGCTGGAGCGAGAGGTGGGCGTCATTCTGCAGCCTGGCAGGGCGAGAAGGGCAGTTGTGGAGGTTTCAGAACAGGCTTCAGTTTATTTCACATCACGATTCCCCCAGGCCCTTTCCCTGCAGACAGAGATTGTAGATTCTGCCAGGCTGGGAACATGCTCAGTCCCCACAGTGCAGCACAGACCTGGCCCCTGGCCCCTCCTGTCCCCCTTGTGCTCCCCCCAGCAGCAGTAACCCACCAAGACATTTTGAAGCCCTCCCAGCAACAGGGTGTGAACCAAACCCTGGACCAGGCCAGACCCAAAGGAGCCTCCTTGGGGGGGGGGGTCCCCCTGCCCCTGCCCCCAGGGCAGCGCACTCCTGCCGCAGGGGGAACAGGGAGAGTCCGGGGCTGGTTCTTCCTCTCTCTGCTCCTCACCTCGGTCACAGGGAAGTGACCCTGGGCAGGGAGGCTGCAGTGAGGGTGCCGGGGGGGGGGGGGGGCAGAGATCTGGGAACCTGCCTCCCCCTCTAATTTCTCCTCCCCCCCTCTCCCGTCCCTTCCTCCCCTTCCCTAGCGCCCTGCCCCGGGCTGGGAGCCGGGGTCACCGCCCCGTTCCCGGGGGCTCTCTCCCCGTGGCTGCCCCGCTCCGCCCGTGCGGGGAAGGGGGCACCGGGCGGGGGGACCCGCTTCACCCCCCCCCGTTACCGGGCACAGCAGAGCCGGGGGGGGGGGGGCGGCTCAGACTCGCTGCGGGAAGGATCCGCCCGGCCTCAGCGCTGCAGCAGCTCTGGGCGCCCGGGGGGGGCAGCGACGGGGGGGGGCACCGCGCAGAGCCCGGGACCTGCCCCGCCCCCCGGGCTCCGTCACCGGGAGCCTCAGCAGAGCCCGGGGCGGGGCCCAGCTGGAGAAAGCTCCGCCCCCCCCGCTCCCCCCCCATCCCAGCGGGGGGGGGGAGGGGCGGATCCTGCTGCGGCTCCGCTGGGGCCGAGGCGGCTCCGAGGCTTCTCCCGGGTTCCCCGGGGCAGAGTCACGTGCCAGCCCCCCCAGCGCCCCCCCCCCCGGGGTCTCTCACCCCCCGGGGGCTCCGGGCGGGGCTGGGGCGGGCAGAGCCCGGGGCTGCCCGGGGGGCGGGGCCCAGCTGGAGAAACCCCCCCCCGGCCGGGCCCCCCCCCGCGGGGAGCAGCAGCGGCTCAGCCCAGGTCCGGTTCACGCGGAGGCTGCAGCAGCAGCAGCTTTGTTCTCCCGCCCCCAGCGGGGCTCGCACGGAGCATGCGCAGTAACAGCGGCTGGAACCCTCCCTTCCCTGGGCTGGAGAGAGCGGAAGCGGCCCCGGGGCAGGCTGGGAGCTGTAGTTCCTGACTCTCCCTGGACCGGAAGTGACGTTGGCGGGGGAACCGGATCCGGGGCCGGGCTGCGAAGGAGCGTTGGGCGCTGTGGCTCTGCCTGGCTCGCGCGGGGCCGTTGGAGCCTCTCCCGGGCCGGAGAAGGGTTGGTGCCGTTGGAGCTCTGGGCATGCGCAGATCGCGGCGGGAGAGCCCTTCCTTAACCGTGGCCGGGGGGGAGGAGCAGGTGACCCCCCCGAGGAGCGGGGAGAGAAAGGGGGGGGCTGAGATCCCCTCGGATTTACCGCTGCCCCCTCCCGTGGGGACCCCCCTCCTCCCCCGTCCTGCCCCCTTTCTCCCTAGAGAGCCGCGAGCAGCGCCCAGGGTGACCCCCCCCCTCCCACAACCCCTGAGAAGTTCCCTGCCCCCCCCCCCGATTGTGCCCCATTTTCTCTCCCCTTCGCCAGTGGCCAGTTCAGGTCTCAGGTTTGGGGGTTTCCCCCATTTCCACCTGCAGGGATTTGTCCTTGTGCGGGTGGGAAATGGTTCCCCCCAGTGATTCCTGAGCTGGGCAGAGGGTGAATGGGCAGAGGCTGGGGGGGCCCTGAGACAGGGACACCTCTGGGCTGGGCTGGGGGGGGGCACTCTCTGCTGGCAACGGGGCCTGGGAAGGGCCAGGAAGGGGAGGGAGGAGCAAGTGTCCCCCATGGAGACGGCCCAGCCCCAGGTTTCCCCTCCCAGCTCCTTCCCCTCCCCCACCCTGCCCAACCCAGCAGCCCCCTCCCCCCCCCCACTTGCTAGTCACATTCCCAGACCCCATTGCCAGCCCCTCCCCACTGATAGTGACTTTCTCACTCCAGCCCCCTCCTGTCCCCTGTGAAAAGACATCACCCAGGGCTCCCTGCCGGCCATGTGAGTATGAGGCAAGAAGAATCCATCCCATTCTGTTGTTCATTCAATATCCCTGTATAATCCCCTCCAATTTCCCATCTTTTCTCTTCAACTGTTAAATGCTGACACAAAATCTCCCAGATGTTGGTGCTTCTTTCTTATATTGGCAAATATTGAGTTTGTGCCCCATTTTCTCCTCAGTTCTGAAATACTGATATCGAATGCTCAAAAATCTTCCCGCTTTTCTCCCCAGGTGTGTGACTGAGATCAGGGCTCTTATCGTACTGAGCGTGGCCCTGTTCTGCCAGGCGCTGAAGAGACCCCAGGTGAGATCAGACCCCACTGTTGGCACAGGAGGGGTGCAGGGGTTAGGGGTGACGGGGGTGCAGGAGAGGGGCAGTGGCTGGAGGCACAGGGGTTAGGGGATGCAGGAGAGGGGCAGTGGCTGGTGGCACAGGAGGGGGTGCAGGGATTGGGGTGGAGGGGGTGCAGGGATTGGGGTGAAGGGGGTGCAGGAGAGGGGCAGTGGCTGAGGGCACAGGAGGGGGCGCAGGGGTTAGGGATGAAGGGGGTGCAGGAGAGGGGCAGTGGCTGGGGGCACAGGAGGGGGCGCAGGGGTTACGGGTGAAGGGGACACAGCGTAGGGGTTAGGGTGAAGGGGGTGCAGGAGAGGGGCAGTGGCTGGTGGCACAGGAGGGGGCACAGGGGTTAGGGGTGAAGGGGGTGCAGGAGAGGGGCAGTGGCTGGTGGCACAGGAGGGGGCGCAGGGGTTAGGGGTGAAGGGGGTGCAGGAGAGGGGCAGTGGCTGGTGGCACAGGAGGATGTGCAGGGGTTAGGGGTGACGGGGGTGCAGGAGAGGGGCAGTGGCTGGAGGCACAGGGGTTAGGGGATGCAGGAGAGGGGCAGTGGCTGGTGGCACAGCAGGGGGTGCAGGGATTGGGGTGAAGGGGTGCAGGAGAGGGGCAGTGGCTGGGGGCATAGGAGGGGGCGCAGGTGTTAGGGATGAAGGGGGTGCAGGAGAGGGGCAATAGCTGGGGGCACAGGAGAGGGTGCAGGGGATAGGGCTGACGGGGGTGCAGGAGAGGGGCAGTGGCTGGGGGCACAGGAGGGGTGCAGGGGGTAGTGGTGGGGGGCAGGAGAGGGGCAGTGGCTGGGGGCACAGGGGTTTGGGGTGAAGGGGGTGCAGGAGAGGGGCAGTGGCTGGGGGCACAGGGGTTAGGGGTGAAGGGGGTACAGGAGAGGGGCAGTGGCTGGTGGCACAGGAGGGGTGCAGGGGTTAGTGATGTAGGGGGCAGGAGAGGGGCAGTGGCTGGGGGCATAGGAGGGGGCACGGGTTAGGGGTGAAGGGGGTGCAGGAGAGGGGCAGTGGCTGGTGGCACAGGAGGGAGTGCAGGGGTTAGGGGTGAAGGGGGTGCAGGAGAGGGGCAGTGGCTGGTGGCACAGGAGAGGGCGCAGGGGTTAGTGGTGTAGGGGGCAGGAGAGGGGCAGTGGCTGGGGGCACAGGGGTTAGGGGTGAAGGTAGGGCAGGAGAGGGGCAGTGGCTGGGGGCACAGGAGGGAGTGCAGGGGTTAGGGGTGAAGGGGGTGCAGGAGAGGGGCAGTGGCTGGTGGCACAGCAGGGGGTGCAGGGTTTAGGGGTAAAGGGGGTGCAGGAGAGGGGCAGTGGCTGGTGGCACAGGAGGGGCGCAGGGGTTAGGGGTGAAGGGGGGCAGGAGAGGGGTAGTGGCGGGGGCACAGGAGGGGGTGCAGGAGTTAAGGGCAAAGGGGACACAGCGTAGGGGTTAGGGCACAGGAGGGTGCAGGGGTTAGGGGTGGGGGAGGTGCAAGAGTCGGGAGTGCAGGAGCTGGAGGTAAAGGGGGAGGGGGATCATCCAGGGGCGATGGGGAAGGGCCAAAGTACAAGGTTTCCCCAGGGCACCATTTCCCCTCACGCGGGTCCCTGGTAACATTTCTTGCTGGGATGGGGCGGGGAGAGACGAGGCGTTTTCTCTCTGTTTCTTTCCTCTCCGTTTTCTGCTCCTTCCTTCAATTCCAGAAACCTCCCTTGTGTGTCAGACGGTGCAGTGACGCCCTCCCCACCCCAGGCCTCTGGAGCCTTTGGAGCAGGAAGATCCCAGGAGCTGAGGATGGATCCAGGGGTGAGCAGCTGGCAGGAAGGAGCCCTAGCAGCTCTTCTGGGAGCGCAGGGGAGGAACGACTCCCCCTTCTCTAGCTTCTCCCCGTGGGGCTCTGGGGAGCAGGGAGGGTTGTGTGATAAATTCCATCCAACTCCCCCTTTGATCCAAGCCGAGGGGCGTCTCAGCTCTGCACGATCCCTTTGGCAGGGCCAAACAAGGGATGTTTTCCACTGCCCAGGAGACCCAGCCAGGGACTGATGTGCTGGAGATATGTCACGAAAAGGGTCCATCTGAATTGCCAAGGCAGGAAACGAACCATCTACAGCAACGTCATTAACCACAAACACACACTAGCCATGCTCCAGCCAGTAGGGAAATGGGCAGGAACTCTGGCTGCTCAGCCATGGCCACACGTACAGAGCTGCACAGCAGTGAGTGTGCTGGGGAAGCTGGTCCGAGCAAACAATTGGAAATGACCCTTCAGTGAGAACAGAACCAGAGTGTAGAAAGGCCCCTGTGTTAACTGGTTGTGGCTGAGGCCTTAGGGAGCTGGGTTAGAAGCCACAGGGTGGTTCTGTGGAGGTTTGATTCTTGCCAGCTAGGCAAGGCTGGTGTGTGGTGTCTCCATGGCTGCACTTTCAGTCATGCAGGTTTCTCTCTCTGATTGTTCCCTGGGCATCCTACTAGATTGCCAGCTGCTTTTCAACTGCAGTGTGGAGAATGTGTGTGTGTGTGTGGGGAGAGACAGTGTGTGTGTTGGGGAAGAGTGAGTGTGTTGAGGTAGGTAGGAGCGGATCATTATTATCCCTACTTGAAAGAGAGAGAAGCTAAGGCTAAGAAAAGAGAAGTCAATTCTCCTAGGTCACATGCCCAGGCAGGGGCAGAGTTGGGAATAGGACCCAAGAGCCCTGATTTTCAAACTAACCATCAGATCTTGAATTTCAGACATTGAATGACCTGAGTAAAGTGATCTCAGATGAACTCCAGACCAACAACAGTGACAGTAATTATTCAGCAAGTATTTGAGGAGAACTGCAATGTTAGAGAGAATCATGAACTGCTCAGAGACCATTAATGCAGAGAAGCAGCAAAATTCATCAAACACAGAACTGGTTCTGACTTATTTCCTTGGTCTTAAAAGAGAAGAACAAGGACCTGAGTCTCCTATTTGCCAATAACCCCCTGCTCAGCCAATCAGGGTAGAGACCGAGGACGGGAGGCTGAGGGGTCTCACCAGAGAGCCCAAAGGATGGCCCAGGTCACTGGTGGGGATCACTGCCCGAGCACTATTTCAGCCCCACATTTTTGGATGGACCTCCCACAGTGGGAACTGCAGAGCCCTCCCCCCCAACACACACACCCACACACACCCCTCTCCTAATGTTGGGAGGAGAACAGGAGAAAGGACAAAAGAAGCAAAAGACAAAGAGAAAGGAGGGAGGGATGGATGGACGAAAAGATGAAACAAAAAGGACAAACCCCAATGTCCCCAGTGATTCTAAGGGACAAAATCTCAGGTGCGCAATAAACCTCTGCCTCCTTAAGCTCACGTTTTCCATGCCTAGAATTCACCTGTCACCAAATGGATCAGACTGAACAGGTTTCAAACCTCCAGGAGGCTCTTACCTTCTAAACAGGGACGGCTGTTTTCTAGTAATATCACGAAAAGGGAAGGAGAAAACTCGAAAGAGGTTCCTCCTGGCGCTCACGTCCGTGAACCCGAATACTCTCTCAGTCCTCAAAGAGAGACCCGGAGAAGGAGACTTGC
Source organism: Mauremys mutica (assembly GCF_020497125.1). NCBI lineage: Eukaryota > Metazoa > Chordata > Testudines > Geoemydidae > Mauremys > Mauremys mutica. Next base: position 1,019,732 of record NW_025423260.1, read on the forward strand.
TGAAGCAAAGCCACAGGGGTCTCTGAGGTTTCCCTGGCCTCTCGCCCCTGTCCTGCCTGGCTGATGTCAGCATCTCTCTGTGAGGTCACCACCTCCCTATCACCTTGGACCAATAGTCTGAGGTCCTGCAAAAGGCCTTTGTGATGTGACTGCCACACCCCTCCCTTGCTGTGCCAATGTCCTGCCCCTGGCCAGGCACTTTGGAGGTTTGAGCTACTCCCTGGGGATCACCCCACTCCAGGAGCATTCGTTCTAGGCAGCAAGCCGGCTAGACAGGGAAACATCAGACGCTGCTCCCAATGCTACACTCGGTTTTTCAGAAATTAGTCAACTTTACGGCCAGAAGAAACCATTAGACCATCTAATCGGACCCCCTGCGTATTACAGGCCTCCTGTATGACACAATAGCAGGTGAGGGAGGGGGTCTGAGGAGGCCAGTGGCACGCAGTGGCAAGGGGGTGGGTGAGCCGGGCGAATGGGCGGGCAGTGGCAAAGGGGTGGGTGAGCCGGCAGCATGAAGGGGGGGGATGAGGAGGCGAGTGGGAGGGGGCTGGTGAGCCGGCAGCAGGGGACTGAGGAGACGAGCTATGAGTCAGTGGCTGACCTGTTCTGCTGATCTGGTCTGGCTCCCAGCCCCTCTCCAAGGGTTGCAGCTGTCTGGAGGTGCTGCCTTCCTCAGTCCCACCTCATTCACTCCACAGAGCAACTGATTACAAAGTGGGGGGAAGATCTTATTCTACTTCTAGCAAAGAGACATTTTCCTTTTACCTTAATTATACTACCTTAGAGGCCCGCTATAACATATTACCAAGGTTCAATGCCACCGTTTTGGCGGGACGGTGCTAGGGAAGGAGGGTTTGTTTCCATGGGGCGGGTGGCCCTTGGGGGGGATTTTTTTGGGGAGGGGCTCGGCAGCGCTGGGGGGTGGTGTTCAGTGAGGCCGGGGGGGTTTCATCCCTCCGCTGTTTTCTTTGGAGTAATATGGCCCTCGCTGCTTTACGAGTTGTGCAGGCCTAGACTAAACCACAGACTCTGGACTCAGTATTCAAGTATCCTGCAGTCTGAACTTCGTATCTGATACATTCCCTCATTGGCTACCATTGTTTGGCCAGCAGGGAAGTGCTTCTTGTCCAACAAGGCAGCCAGATTGGGACCCGTAGGCATGGAATGGCTCTGAAGGAATCAGCTGTTTCTCTCTGTGCTTCATCTAACTTTGGATCCAAATGGTAAAAGACAGTTGTTCCCAGTTTAATCATGGCGTCCTTCAGGAGTGTGACCAATGCCACTTAACTAGGGAGCAGCATTCTAAAAATAGTTTACCTGGGCCACAGGTCACCATAGCTTCCATCTCGGGGGTGAAAATCAACCACTAGTACTGGAATTTCTACCTGAGTTCTTGTCAAATCTTTGACCTTACTTGGAGTAATTTGACACTTCTCTGGTGTAGAATTCTTCACCAACCACACAACAGATCAGTAGCGACAGTGAGGTACAACTCCCCCAACTATGCCCTTTTATTTCTTTAATCTGGTGGCACAGATTTAAATTAGGGACTAAATTCAGGTGCGACTTAGAATCCCTGCAAGACACCAAATGTCAGGTCTCTATTAAAAATAGGTATCTTTCTGCAGCTACAGCACATTCAACACGGATTTCATTTTCTACACATTTGCAGCATCTCCCAGGGGTGAGCTGAAGAGAAAAGTCACTTCCATGTTTCCCATCTCTACCTAGCTAGGGATTGTATTTCCCAAATAATAGGCAACATGCAGCTAATGAGGAAGGAGATCTCTTCAGGAGCCACTTCCTGCAGGGCCTGGGCCACAACGGCTTTTGGGAGCCCAATGCATGGGCACTTTGTTTAGTTATAAGTTATTTACGAGGGAATCCTCTTCCCAGCCCTTCAGAAAAAATACTGACCTAACCAACTGCACAACAGGGGGACTGGGATGGTGATGGGGAATAAGGGAATCCCTCTTATTTACCCCATCTTCTTCTGTTGTTCCAGAGGGTGAAATGACATTTTCCCCTATCCCTGCCCTGTTCCTGCTCTTTGTTATCGTTCAATATATTTTAAGTGAGAAAAATGGTAGTAAAAATATCTGCTCTGCAGCACAACCTGAACCAACATCAGAGCAACTGGGAGTGAAACAACTTCTTCCCCAAGAGTGAACTCGATGACTAACAATTGCTGTGAAATGGGGGAACAGTATAACCGTGATGCTCAGGGTTTGTTTAGACTAGGGAAAGTGATGGAGTTTAGGTCAGGTCAAGGGGGAAGCTAATGGCAACCCCTACACCTGGGCTGCATCTGCACAACAACTATAATTGTCTTGTTACACCAAGATCACTAACTTGAGCAGCCAACACCATATACAGTCCTAGTGGATGGAAGGCACAGGTAGCTTTAGCCTCAGTGTAGCTTGTTGGGATCAAACCTCTCTCCCACCTGGAGCTGACGAACATTCCTGGCAGGAGGGAAACACACTCATTTGACTCAAAGGAAAGGAGTTGATAGAAAAGATCACAGGACTGACACCAAAGAAGGATGAGCTGCAAAAGGCAGAAGCAGGCAACTGATCTGGTGGAGCTGAGACACCACGGTGAAGATGGTACAAAAATCACTGTGTGGGAATTAGCAAATGTGATTTAAAAAACAAAACCAAAAAACCTTTCTCCAGCCCTAGTCAAGGGATTTAAAACAGTTATCTCTCATGTGGATTTTCTGATGTGTAATAAGGTGAGCTCTGTTTGAAGCTTTTCCCACACTCAGGGCACGTGTAGGGCTTCTCCCCTGTGTGGTTTCTCTGATGTGCGATAAGGGTAGAGCGCTGATTGAAGCTTTTCCCGCACTCAGAGCACGTGTAGGGCGTCTCCCCTGTGTGGATTCTCTCATGTCTGATAAGGTGAGAGCTCTGCCCGAAGCTTTTCCCGCACTCAGAGCACGTGTAGGGCGTCTCCCCAGTGTGGATTCTCTCATGTCTGATAAGGTGAGCGCTCTCCCCGAAGCTTTTCCCGCACTCAGAGCACGTGTAGGGCGTCTCCCCAGTGTGGATTCTCTGATGCGTAATAAGGTTTGAGCTCTGTTTGAAGCTTTTCCCACACTCAGGGCACGTGTAGGGCTTCTCCCCTGTGTGGTTTCTCTGATGTACGATAAGGTGAGAGCTCCGCCCGAAGCTTTTCCCGCACTCAGAGCATGTGTAGGGCGTCTCCCCTGTGTGGATTCTCTGATGTGCGATAAGGATAGAGCGCTGATTGAAGCTTTTCCCGCACTCAGAGCACGTGTAGGGCGTCTCCCCTGTGTGGATTCTCTGATGTCTGATAAGGTGAGAGCTCCGCCCGAAGCTTTTCCCGCACTCATGGCACATGTAGCGTCTCTCTTCCAAGTTGATTCTGTTGCTTGGAATAAGGGCTGAGTGGCTACTGTAGTTTTCCTCTGGCCTCTGCTGAGTCTCACAGGCTTTTGTGTTTTCTGGGAGTGTACAACTCCTGGAAACATTCCCTTTGGATCTTCCTGATAACATCCAATGTGGATCTACTTGCACAGTGTCTTCCTGCTGGGGTTTCTCCTCCTCGTTCTCACTCACCAGCCCATCGCCGGATGGGAGACAGAGAGAATCCAGACATAGGTCACTCCCTGTGCCTGAGAAAAAGGAAATGTCAGAGAGAGGAATGGAAACCAAAATATATCTGGGAGAGATCAAACCTATCAGGTGCTGATTTTCCCCAAACCCTTCCACAGAGAAGAGAGGAAGGGATCAGTTCTGGGTCCTCATTGCACCATAACTCTCAAGGAAAGTGAGATCAGGGAGGGACCTGCTGCCAGTTGTCAGTCAGAATAGGAGGGAAGCCATGAGTGACATCTGCCATAATGATTCCACATCTGCAGGGAACAATCCTGAACTTGAAGAGCTCCTGGGGTCTTTGTAGGGCATCCCAAATGTTTCCTGCATTCCTAAGCAGTTGTTGAGTTGTTGAACCAATTCCTCACCTGCAAAGGAAGCTCTCGGGACCACTTCTTTCTCAGAGCCCTGGAGGTCCGGGACCCATGGCTCTTCCCCTCGTTCCAGCTGCGAGATCACATCAGGTTTGGAAACTGGAAACCCTACTGCAGGCAAAGAAAACAAGGGAGGTCAGTGGAATTTGTGGGATACTTGTCACAAAGAATATTCCATAGTTTTAACCCCATCTCATTTTTAGACAGTAACATCTGTAGCTCTCAGGATTCATCTGCTTGCCTGCATCAATATCTTTTTTCTTATAAGTACAGTATTGTGATAGGTTTATTAATTCATATTAAAAAAATATTTGGCTGTAATGCAAGAAACCTACAGGCCAAAAACCTGCATTTTAAGCTAAAGCAAAGTTAGCATAGCTACATCCTGTGCCCTTTAACCCAGAAAAGGAACTGTTTTTCCTATACCCAAACAAAGTGCCTACGCTTAGGTCTAAGACCTTTACCTAGACCAACAGACAATGAAGAATAGCAAAGAGGATTTTTCAAAGTTGCACTCACAGACTGAACAAGTACCCCACAAGTGCGCAGATACCTGTCATCCATACGCACATACATACTAGCCTATAGAGTAAGCGTACCCTAACATTTCTATGGGGGAAGACTGAAATTTGGGCATAAGAGGAAGGATTTCCGGCATTTATTTCTATAAAAAGAGGTAACCTACCTCACGATGGTATCCCCACCCCCACCTCGACCTCCTCCTTCTTCTCTACACTTCACCATCTTCAACTATGTATTCATGCTATCCATCTACGACAGCTATTAACCAGTAATACGCTGCACTTATTTTCTTTTCAAACCTTAAGTTCAAAAGGGACTCGGCTAAGCTTGGTCTCTCTAAACTTTATTTTAATTTGTGTATCAGATTATTTAGTTGACCTAAAAAGTAAATTCCAAAGTAGATTTGACAGCTCTTTGCATTAGTTTCCCTTGCAAGAGCTGGGAAACCAGAACCGCCAGAGGCGAGGCCAACAGCAGTTTATCAAAACAGGGTGTGAATATTAACCAAAGCTTGCCTCACATAATATTGTATCATCATATGTATCTCCTGAATAACAGTAATACAATTGTAACTCTGTAATTCTACCTGTTTTACAATTTACTTACTATTTCATTGAGTTTAATAAAGTCTTTATGACTATATCTGTTCCCTGTAAGCTTCCTGTCATACCCCGAAGGTCCCTTTATCAATTCTGTGGAACCCGATTCGAAAACACGAACTTTTATCTTCTGATTAAACAAATTGGCAAGCCTAAACCCATATTAATTAATATAAATGATTAAGTATTATTAATTAATTAAAATAATTACAATACAAATTAAATTAAGTTGATAAATCAAATCAACATTACTAACACACCCCAAATAAGGCTACGCATCCCAAGGCCATCTTCCTTGGCTCAAAGGGGCAGGAGAGTTACTATTATAACAAATCATATTCATTACCTTAGTGCCTAAGGACCAACTAACAGTGGGTCCCCATTGTGCTAGGCAAAGTGCAAACAAAGAATAGTAGATGGCTCATGCCCTGAAGAATTTACAATCTAAATCAGGGGCAGGCAACCTGCGGCAGCGAGCTGATTTTCAGTGGCACTCACACTGCCTGAGTCCTGACCCTGGTCGGGGGGGCTCTGCATTTTAAATTAAGCTTCTTAAATATTTTAAAAACCTTATTTACTTTACATACAACAATAGTTTAGTTCTATATTATAGACTTATAGAAAGAGACCTTCTAAAAACATTAATATGTGTTACTGGCACACGGAACCTTAAATTAGAGCGAATAAATGAAGACTCAGCACAGCTCTGCTGAAAGGTTGCCGACCCCGATCTAAATAGACAGGACAGACACAGAATGGGGGAAGGGGTTAGAACTCACTGTTAGAATAGAGATATTCAGGCCTGCCTGTAAAGCCTAGACTTTAAGAACTTAGGGGTATTTTTATCACTTTGTCTTTATACCCCTGTAACTAGCTAATTATCAAAATCTCAGTCTGCCTGTGTCTGGGCCTTCTCTCACTAGGATAGGCTGAGGCCTTGTTCTTAGGCTAAGGCCTTTGGCTAAGCAGCAGGGGCAGCCATAAGCTGGGAAGCGAAGGGTCACATCCTCACATCCCTAACCAGTCACACGGAAATAAGGTGCTATTGGGCTGTTAGGAAGATGATCCTGTCCTGATAGTGCCCATCGCCACCAGATAAAGATACAGATCTTAGGATGGATAAAGAAAACTTAGTTTGACAGCAGCCTGTCTGGCAAGAAATCCCTTATCAATGGTTGTGAAACCCTCATTTCTGTACTGTTTTATCTTTATGGCCACCACTTTTTAAACTTGTTAATCAGTCTGGTTCTCTAATTGTTTCTGTCTGCTGCATAATTATTTTTTCTAGGTTTAAGTTCATTAGGGCAGTGGAATATTCTTGCTTGGAAATAACCCCAATAAACATCGCATTATCTGTGCTTCAGACTTCTGGTTCATTTGCTGCTTGCTGTCTGCGTGACAAGAACCAGGGAGAGTGGGAGGGTGAAGGGAAAACCCTCTAACAAATGGACATGACCTGATAACCAAGAGGTGAGCCTTTAAGGAAGGTTTTAATACACTTTGACGAACGGAACAGGGATTCCCATGAGGGACTGAGAGGGGAGCGATGGTAAACACGCATTTAGATCCTTTTCTTGTTTTATATATTTTTCCCATAAGGCTGAAACCTCTGGCACTGTCATGGATCCATAGGATCTCTGCAATGCCCTGGCTTTTAAACAGTCCTTGGGAGGTGCCCCTTGAGTGCACTAGACCCCCAAGGGCTCCCACTCTTCCACAAGGACAGGCCACTTAGCTTCAGCACCTGAGACTGAGCCACTTCCTCGGTGCCCTTCCTGCACACTCCTCTCCACTTCTTCCATTACTCTCAGCCAGCAACACCTACCCAGCACCTTGGGAGAGTCTTGTGTTCCCTCCTCGTCTCTCACAACCTCCTCCCTCCCTGCTGCTTCTTAGCTCTAACCCTGCACACACCCTCCCCATGTCCTGACACCCCAGAATTATCTACTCCCCCCTTCTCCTCCCCTCCCACAGCTCTGTTCTCCCTTCATCCGTGGGGTCCTGAATGGCAACATTATACGCTCTCCTATCAAAATAGGAGCTAATCTGACTGTCACACAAGCCATGCATGAGTCATACACCTCTTTACTCAATTTAGAATTCTACAGGCGATGTATTTTCCTCCTAAAATGAGGAATAGGCATGAAAGCTAAAGTTATTAATGTATCCAATAAGGATACATTAAATGCAATTTTAAAATGACTGACGGCACCAAAAAGGCACATGTCCAAAAAATGATACTAGTGGGTGGGAGATAAGGCAAAAAAAAGGGGGAGCAAGGAAACTTGTTATGACAAATAAAGGTATAAAGTTATTACTACTCAGGTTCTTCAGAGACCCCACAGCTTCTAATAAGCCAGGGGACAGGGATCCTTACCCAGCGAGGTCACATTCATAGATCTCCTGCATGACATCCCAGTAGAGGGCTCTCTGAGTGGGGTCCAGCAGAGCCCCCTCTTCCCTGGGGAAATACACAGCCACCTCTCCGAAGGTCACCGGCCCCTGAAAGAGCAAGAGTCCAACACTCAGTACCTGCTGCCCACTCACAACCCCACTATTCACGGAACAGCAGCACCAAGGAAATGGAAGCTCCGGGAGGCACATGTTAACAGAGTCCCACCCCACCTTGCTTAGAGCAGCCAGGTGGCATCAGGACGGTAGAAGAGAGAACCTCTGTGTCTCCCAGCTGACAGACGGAGGCAGGATCTTCACGTTTATCACATACCTACTAGCCAGAGCTTAATATAGGAGATAGGGCTGTCTCTGGACCCTGCTGGTGGCTCCCTGGTAGGAATCCCACCACTCTCCAAATAAAATATATAGAAGAAAGGGGAAGTCAATAGTAAAGAATAGAAGGTCAGAATTGTAGAAAGTTGGCAAGGGAAGCTATCAGAATCAATGACCAATTAGTGAAAATAAGAAGGAAGTTTTTAAAAAGTATATTAAATACAAAATTAATCCTAACAATGGAAAGTGGCAAATTACTAGATGGAAATGGCCAGAATTATCAAAAATAATGTAGAAGAGGTAAAAGTGTTCAATAAATATTTCTCTCCTGGATTTGGAGAAAAACGGATGATGTAAGTCATATAAAACAGTTGACGACGACAGTCTTTCCATTCCAACAATAACTCACGAGGATGTTGAACAGCAGCTATTACAGTTAGACATGTTTAAATAAGCAGGTCCAGATAACTTGTATCCCAAGAGTTTTGAAAGACCTGGTGGAGGAGTGTGGAGGACTGTTAATGGTGATTATAATTAGGGACTTGGAACACTGGGGAAATTCCAGAAGACTGGACTAAAGCTAATGCTGTGCCAATATTTTAAAAGTGTAAAAGAGATGACCAGCTAATTATGAGAGTGTTAGTCTGATACTGGGCAAGATAATGGAGCAGCAATATGGATTTAATTAATAAAAGAATGAAAGGAGGGTAATATAATTAGTACAATTAACAAAGGTTCAAAGACAACAGATCCAATCAAACTAACGGGATTATCCTTATTGGATGAGATCAAAAGTTTGGTTGCAACTAATAGTATTGATGTAATATACCTACATTTCTGTAGGCCATGTGACTTGGTTCAGCACAACATTTTGGACTAGAAAAATAGAAAGATACAAAATAAACACAACATACATTAAATAGATTAAAAACTATGATTGTAAATGGGGAACCATGCTTGAGAAGATTTCTTTCTAGGGGGTTCCCACAGGGATTGGTTCTTGTCTCTGTGCTATTTAACATTCTTATCAATGACCTGGAAGAGAATATAAAATCATCACCGATTAATTTTGCAGTTGCCACAAAGACGGGGTTGGTGGTAACTAATGAAGTGTCAGTAGGTTCAGGTTCCAGCACTGGGAGTCTGGGAAGTTTTCCCAGCCTGGCTAGAGGGTTATTCTCTGTTCTACAAAGAGGGGAAGTTCCATTCCCAACTTCTGTGCCTTGAAATTAGGCCCTGACACTACACTCCACATTCAGCATAGTGGTATGATTATCAAATGATGTAGGACATGATTATGATGCATTTTGTGCAAGACGCATCATTATGTTCAGTGTCTTTGGAAAAGTTATGATTTGCTGAATATGATTGTCCTATTTGTGTGCACGTATCATGTTTGTATCTGAAGTTATGGATATTGACTCTGTATCTGTATTTCAAATGTGCTTACTCTGGGTAACATCCACAACGAGCCTTTCAAGTACAACAAAGAAGCCAGAAAGTGTTCATGGCTCATCAACAAAGACAATGGACCGTGGAAGAGCTTAGCCTTCCTGTGAATGTTTCAGCCATCTATGAGTCATAGAATCATAGAATCTCAGGGTTGGAAGGGACCTCAGGAGGTCCATCTAGTCCAACCCTCTGCTCACAGCAGGACCAAATCCCAACTAAATCATCCCAGCCGAGGTCTTTGTCAAGCCTGACCTTTAAAAAAACCTTCTAAGGAAGGAGATTCCACTCCCTTCCCGTGTAGGTAACCCATTCCAGTTTCTTCACTACCCTACTAGTAGTTTTTCCTAATGTCCAACCCTAAACCTCCCCTCTCTGGCAACTTGAGACCATTTACTCCTTGTTCTGTCATCTTCTACCACTGAGAACAAGTCTAGATCCATCCTCTTTGGAACCCCCTTTCAGGTAGTCTGAAAGCAGCTATCAAATCCCTCAGTTCTTCTCTTCTGCAGACTAAAAACACCAATCCCAGTTACCTCAGTCTCTCCTCAGAAGTCATGTGCTCCAGCCCCTAATTCATTTTTGTTGCCCTCCGCTGGACTCTCTCTATCAATTTATCCACATCCTTATTGTAGTTTGGGACCCAAAACTGGACACCAGGTAGTACTCCAAAATGACCGGCACCTCACCAGTGCTGAGTAGAGGGGGAATGATTCACATCCTTTGATCTGCTGGAAATGCGTGCCCTACTTATGACAACCCAAAATGCCATTAGCCTTCTTGGCAACCAAGGGCACACTGTTGACTCTATATTCAGCTTTTCGTTTCCACCGTAAACCCTAGGTCCTTTTCTGCAGAACTGCTGCCCAGCCATTCGGTCCCCTAGTCTGTAAACAGGTGCATGGGGATTCTTCCGTCCTAAGTGCAGGAGTCTCTGCAACTTGTCCTTGTTGAGCCTCATCATATTTCTTTTGGCCCAATCCTCTAATTTGTCTAGGTCCTCTCTGTTATCCTTGATCCCTACCTTCCAGACGTATCAACCACTCCTCCCAGTTTAGTGTCATTCTGCAAACTTGCTAAGGGTGCAGTCCACACCATCCTCCAGATTTGTTAATGAAGATATTGAATAAAACCGGCCCAGCACCGGGACCCTTGGGTGCACATCCATCTTGATACCGGCTGCTAACTAGACCATGGAACCATTTGATCACTACCCGTTGAAGTCATGGCTTACTATGACTCAGCAGGCCATGCTAGGACATGCGACCAGTACCCATATGCCACTAAAACTCCATGTTGGTACCTCTATTTTTCCACAAATGGACTGGGAAACTGAGTTTGGAACAAAGGCTTCCTGCCATATGGAAAAAGCTTAATAAGGTGGGGTTGTGACATCATCTCTTGGCATCATTCCGCACACAAGAAAACTCCCGGAAAAACACCTCAGGAACAAAGACTGAACTGGGGGAAAGTTGTTGGTTGCCAGGGTAAAGGGATTTCTAGCTTGTATATGGAATAACTTGGTGGACTGCTTCTATCATCAGTCAGGGTGAGAAATTGCTAATTCAAATTCTATCCATCTAGTATGTTAGGCTTAGTTTGAGTTTTTGGTTATTTAAGTAATCTGCTTTGATCTGTTTGCTATCACTTACGGCTGGGAAATTGGCTTTTGTCTTCTATCTGTCCTTGAGTGGCTCAGGTAAAGCACTCAGGTAGCTTAGTTGGCTGCATGGCGCCACCTGCTGTTGTGTTAGGTGATAACAGGCCCTGGAGAGGATGGCTGAATCTCCAGCAAATCAGTGTGAGAAGGGCCAGCCTAGCTTGAGGGTTAGAGGGCACAGCGTTTCCCAGAAGCCCCCCAGACTGCACCCCGGGGTGACAACCCATCACACCCTAGAGTACACAAGTCTCAGCAGGTTTGTCACATCCTGTCCCCTCCCATTCCACACCCTAGATAGTTCCTGCCTCCCACCTCCTATACATTTACTGCTCCTCTCCCTCCAACCAGAACACCACCAGCTCCTGAGAATCCCTTACCTGAGCCAGCTCCATTGCAGCCATTTCCTTCCCCTGGGAGGAGGGGATGATTTTGGGGCGAAACGTGGATGTTATTCTGTAGCCTGCCAGGGTGAGAAGGGCAATGTGAGAGAATTCAGACAGGGTTTCTGTCCTTTCCACATGTCGATTCCCCCCAGCATGGTTCCCTGCTAATGGACATTCCAGGTTCTGCCACACTGTGAAGCACAGAGTGACCTTATCCCAGTACAGGCCTAGCCCCCTCCCACCAGGGTGTGACCCTGCTGAGATATGGTGAAAACCCTCCCGCAGCAGAGTCTCTCTGTTACACTTATAAAGTTTGTGGACGATACCAAGCTGGGAGGGGTTGCAAGTGCTTTGGAGGATAGAACTGAAATTCAAAATGATCTGGACAAACTGGAGAAATGGTCTGAAGTAAACAGGATGAAATTCAATAAGGACAAACCCAAAGTACTGCACTTAGGAAGGAACAATCAGTTGCACACATACAAGACAGGAAATGACTGCCCATCAGAAACGGATCTGGGAGTCACAGTGGATCACAAGCTAAATATGAGTCAACAGTGTTACACTGTTGCAAAAAAAGCAAGTATAATTCTGAGATGTATTAGCTGCAGTATTGTAAGCAAGACACGAGAAGTAATTCTTCCGCTCTACTCCACACTGATTAGGCCTCAACTGGAGTATTGTGTCCAGTTCTAGGTGTCACATTTAAGGAAAGATGTGAACAAATTGGAGAAAGTCCAGAGAAGAGCAACAAAAATGATTAAAGGTCTAGAGAACATGACCTATGAGGAAGACTGAAAAAACTGTGTTTGTTTAGTCTGGAGAAGATAGGATCAGCTTTCAAGTACATAAAAGTTGTTACGAGGATGCCGGAGAAAAATTGTTCTTCTTAACCTCTGAGGACAGGACAAAAAGCAATGGGCTTAAATTGCAGCAAGGAAGGTTTAGGTTGGACATTAGGAAAAACTCCCTAACTGGCAGAGTGGTTAAGCACTGGAATAAATTGCCTAGGGAGGTTGTGGAATCTCCATCGTTGGGGATTTTTAAGAGCAGGCTGGACAAACACCTCTCAGGGATGGTCTGGATCAGGGGTGGCCAACATGTGGCTCTTTAGAATTTAATATGCGGCTCCTTGTATAGGCACCAACTCCGGGGTTGGAGCTACAGGCACCAACTTTCCAGTGTGCTGGGTGTGCTCACTACTCAGCTACAGGCCCTGCCCCAGTCCACCCCTTCCCCGAGCCTCCATTCCTGCAATGCCCTTGCTCCATTCCCCCCCCCTCCCGAGTGTCTTGCATAGTGTGAAGAGCTGATCAGGAGGTGGGAGGAGGGAGGGGGAGGTTCTGATTATTGTGGCTTCCCATGGGTGGGAGGCGCTGGGAGCAGGGGGTGGGAGCTGATGGGGGGCTGCTGACATATTACTGTGATTCTTTGGCAATGTACATTGGAAAACTCTGGCTCCTTCTCAAGCTCAGGTTGGCCACTCCTGGTCTAGATAATACTTCGTCCTGCCTTGAGGGCAGGGGACTGGACTAGCTACCTCTCGAGGTCCCGTCCAGTTCTGTGATTCTATGAACCAAAGGCCAGAGATGAGCAGAATCAAAGGAGTCACTCTGGGGATTCTCCCTGTCCCTGTCCCCAAGGCAGCTCTCTCAGGTTAACTAAGCTGTTTGATGTTCCAGCCTTTATACAGTCTCTCCTGGGAGTGCCCCTTTCATGGACTGGGCCTAGTTTTAGCTTTTGGGAAGCGTGACCCCGGGGGTGCTGAGACTGGGCCTTCTTGCCTCAGCACATCTTGTTTCTTTCTATGGCTCCCCAGTGAGTCCCAATGAGTAGATACTCCTCATACAGACTCTGAACATAAGAATGTGTTTAGTGTTTAGACTTCATTGAATGCTTGTGAGTTTGCTGCCTGGGTTAACATCTGACTAGTTGCATTGTGAGCCTCTGTGGCTCTGTAAATCACCACACAGGAGAGAGACTTTACCTAGGTGAAGTGCTGATTGGCAACAGAATGCATTACACCCTGCCTGGCAGGAAAGGTCCATCAACACCAGAGAGACTATTATGGATGTTAAAGAAGACACAAGTCTGTTGTTGTGCTCTTGACTTCCCATTAGCTGAGTTTCCAGCTCAGAGCACATGGCAGGAAGGGGATGAAAAACCCCATACAGAACGAACTAATGATCTGTATGCTGCTCGGACTCTAAGGGGCAAAGTTTCTAGGCATAAGCAAGAGATCCCCAGCTGCTTAGCCGGGGTTAGTCCTAAAGAATATGCAGAGCTTGCTTATTATAGAAGCTTCTATTACCTTTGAAATCTAAGACTGCAACTCGTCTGCATCTAGAGGGATTACCTGCTTTACCTTTGTAAACAACTCTTGTTTCCTTTTAAATAAATCTTAATACAGGTTGTGACAGGACTGGCTACAAGTGTTGTCTTTCTTGTGAGATCTAAGAGTCAGTCTGACCTAAGGAAGTGACTGGTCCTTTGGGCCTGGCAGTAACCTGAACATTGCTGTGATTCGTGGGGTAAAGGCAGTGGTTCTCAACCAGGGTCTGGGGCCCCCTGGGGGCCCGTGAGCAGCTTTCAGGGGGCTGCCAAGCAAGGCCGTCATAAGACTCGCTGAGGCCCAGGGCAGAAAGCTGAAGTTCCAGCGCATGGGCTGAAGTCCAGGCCCCTGAACCCCACCACCCGGGGCTGAAGCCAAAGCCTGAGCAATGTAGCTTTGTGGGGGCCTCTGTGGCATGGGGCCGCCAGGCAGTTGCCCTGCTTGCTGCCTCTAACACCAGCCCTGGATTTTATATGCAGAAAACCAGGTATTGAGGCCCACGTGGGCCGTGGAGTTTTTTATAGCGTGGGAGGAGGGGGGCGCTCAGAAAGATATATGGGATCACCCAAGGGACTGTCCTGTGATTCCATGTTTGAAATGCTGTTACAGAGCCTGAAGTGTTTACACTGGATTCTTGGTTGGTGAAATCTCCATACAGACCTCACAACCCAATATGGGGTTTGTTCCCTGCTTCTTACCAGTCTGCCCGAGGCTGGTGCTCGTGCTCTCGAGTCACTGAAGACAGCGTTACAGAGAGAGGGGCTGTGACTTCCACGGTCACTGAACAGGTCTGTGACAGAGCCAGGAACAGACCCTGTTAGCTCCAGAGCCCCGTCACCCACAGCTTGGGAAGGTCCCCCGAGCACACTGTATTAGGCTGCAGGAAGAGGTGTGCAGGGACTGCAGGTGAGCTGCCCTGCCAAGACAGCCTGTGCATCCATGGACAAACCACCTCGCTGGGGGGTGTCCCCTGGGTCATGAGAAGTCAGTGTCCACCCTGTGGGGCTGTGCTCCTGGGCTCATACCTCCAGCACTCACTGCTTGGCCCCTCCCTTCCCAGCTGCACTGGTCAGCCAGCCCCAGGCCTCCTGGGAGGTCACTTCCCCCCATCTCCACCTCAAACCTTCAAACTGGGACATGGTGCACCAGTGCCAATTCAGAGTGCACTAGTGTAAATTTCTATCTGTACTAAGGGTTTGCACCAGTGCCTAAAACACCAGGGTGGCAGAGACCTTCAGAAAACAGCAGTACGGTGGCACTAGAACCTATTTCTAGTTCGGTCACAGACAGCCTGGGTGACCTTGGACATGTCAATGTTTCTCCTCCCAACTTCAGGTCTCTTTACCCAGCTGCCACTCACTGGGGTCTCCTCTCTCTCCAGAGCTGCTCACCACTACAGTCTCTTGGGTGTCCCCAGAGCTAAGGCAGGTCAGCTCGGGAATTGTCTTACAAGGGGGGCTGGGGAGTCTCTTTCCCTGGAAGTTTTTAAGGACAAGTAGGACAAAGCTCTGTCAGAGATAATCTATATATACTTGGTCCTGCCTCGGCAGAGAGAGCTGAACTTGATGACATCTTGAGGTCCTATCTGGCCCTACATGTCTAGGATGCGATGCAATATATACATATAAAAACCCAACATACAGAATAAAACCCACCACAACATAATGTCAGGGGGGGGAAAAAAACATAACCTACACTCCACAGCATAAAATGACAATACAAAGGAGAAGAAAGCAACACGATGCAAATGACAACATCCGAGGGCAAAAGCACACAATGGAAAATAGCTCAACTCAAACCAACACAGCACAGGCACCAAACAACGCTGAGGCAAAACAATCCATCATAAAACTGCTACACAACATGGTGCGATCACAGTTCCAAATGGCACCATGCAAAACAGCTCAGCGTAGAACAGGACACAGCACAAAAGAGAATTATTTCAGTGTAGGCCTGGAAGGGATCATGAGAGGGCGTCTACTCCAGCCCCCTGTGCTGAGACAGAACCAAGTATCCCTAGACATTCCCAGACTGGTGTATCTCTAACCTGGTCTTAAAAACCTCCAGTGAAGGAAATTCCACAACCTCGCTTGGAAGCCAATGCAAGGCAAACACTGACCAAAACAACGCTGCACACACACACGCTGGGCCAGGGGTTAAGGGGAGAGGCAAGAATTCAAACAATCTGGGTTTCAGTTCCCAGTTGCCCCCCAAATTCTCCATGCAAACTTGAGCAAATTACTTCAGCTCTTTGAGCTTCAGTTTCCCCATCTGTAAAATGGAGAGTCGCCTCCCACCATTGGCCTATTTAGCCTTTGAGCTTTTTGTGGCAAGGCCTCTCTGTCCCTGTGGGCATGTCCACACTGCAGTCAGACACCGGCGGCTGGCCCGTGCCCGCTGACTTGGGCTCACACGGCTCAGGCTGTGGGGCTGTTTAACTGTGGTGTCCATGTTCCAGCTGGGGCTGCAGCCCAAGGTCTGGCACCCTCCCACCTCGCAGGGTCCTACAGCCTGACCCCAGCCCGAGCCCAGACATCTACACTGCAATTAAACAGCCCCTTCGCCTGAGCCTGCTGAGCTGAGTCACCTGGCATGGGCCAGCTGGGGGTTTTTAATGGCACAGTAGAGATACCCTTGGTGTCTGTTCAGACACCTGTCACAATGGGAACCGTGATCTCGGTGTCTATGCAGAGCCCTGCACAACAGAAGCCTGATCTCAGTCGGATCTCTGCAGCTCCTGGCATTACAGGATCCCTTAGTTTGTTTAGGGTCCCTGCAGCAACTGGCAAAATGTGGGGGCAGGATCTGTCAGGGTCAGTGCAGTGCTCAGTACAGTGGTGGGGTGTGATCTTCATCAGGGTCAGTGCAATGTCAGACCCAACGGGACACAGATCTCAGTCGAGGTCTCTGAAGTGCCCAGCACAATGGAGGCAGTGGTTTGGGTTGCAGTCATTCGCTGCCTGGCACCGGGGGGGGGGGGGGGGGCGTGATCTCGGTCCAGGTCTCAGTTTTGCCTGGCACAACAGTGGGGTCTGATCTCACCTAGGGTCTCTTCAGTGCCTGGCAGAACAGGGCCCAGATCTCAGTTGGGGTCTCTGCAGCACAGGCCCATGCTCAGTACGATAAGAGCCCCGATCTCAGTCACACACCTGGAGAGAAAAGTGGGAAGATTTTAGAGAATTTGATATCAGTATTTCAGAACTGAGGAGAAAAATGGGGCACAAACAATATATTTGCCAATATAAGGGACAAGCATCAACATGGGGATAGATTTTTGTCACCATTCAACCATTTAAGAGAAAAGATGGGAAATTGGAGAGGATTACACAGCGATATTGAAGCAACAACTCACATGGCCAGCAGAACCCTGGGTGATGTGGGTTTCACAAGGGACAGGAGTGGGCTGGAGCCAGAAGGTCGCTCGCTGTGGGGAGGGGCTGGCAATGGGGTCTGGGAATGTGACTAGCAGCTGATGGGGGGGGTAGCTGGGACTGGGAAACCTGGGGCTGGGCCGTCTCCATGGGGGACACTTGCTCCTCCCTCCCCTTCCTGGCCCTTCCCAGGCCCCGTTGCCAGCAGAGAGTGGCCCCCCCAGCCCAGCCCAGAGGTGTCCCTGTCTCAGGGCCCCCCCAGCCTCTGCCCATTCACCCTCTGCCCAGCTCAGGAATCACTCGGGGGAACCATTTCCCACCCGCACAAGGACAAATCCCTGCAGGTGGAAATGGGGGAAACCCCCCAACCTGAGACCTGAACTGGCCACTGGCGAAGGGGAGAGAAAATGGGGCACAATCGGGGGGGGGGGGGAGACAGGGAACTTCTCAGGGGTTTGGGGGGGGTCACCCTGGGCGCTGCTCGTGGCTCTCTAGGGAGAAAGGGGGCAGGACGGGGGAGGAGGGGGGTCCCCACGGGAGGGGGCAGCGGTAAATCCGAGGGGATCTCAGCCCCCCCCTTTCTCCTCCCCGCTCCTCGGGGGGGTCACCTGCCCCCCCCCGGCCATGTCCGGGCTGCACCGACATTTCCCGCCCAGCCCCTCCCCCCCAGCCCGGTCTGATCCCCCCCCAGCCCATCGCCCCGGCACCCCCCGCGGGGCCCCAGGGCAGAGCCTGGCCGGGCCCGGGGGGCGCTGGGCTCCTGCGGGGGCAGCAGCTCCGAGCCCCCCGCGAGCGCTGCCCCCCCCCCCGGCAGCAGATCCCGGCGCTGCGAGATGCCGGGTCCCCCCCCCCGGGCACTGGGTCAGAGTCACCGCCCGGCCCCGCCCCCCGGGCTCGCCCCGGGGCCTGGCCCCTGCAGCGCCGGTGCTGGGCCGGCCGTGCCCGGGGCGCCCCCAGGGCGGCCCCAGCGGGGCCGGGCCCGGGCCGGGCACGGGGGGGGGTTAATGAAGGGCTCTCCCGCCGCGATCTGCGCATGCCCAGAGCTCCAACGGCACCAAACCCTTCTCCGGCCCGGGAGAGGCTCCAACGGCCCCGCGCGAGCCAGGCAGAGCCGCAGCGCCCAACGCTCCTTCGCAGCCCGGCTCCGGCTCCTCTGTCGACGTCAGTTCCGGTCCAGGGGGAGACAGGAACTACATCTCCCAGCCTGCCCCGGGCCGCTTCCGCCTCTTCGCAGGGTTCCAGCAGCTGTTACTGCGCATGCGCTATGCGAACCCCGCTGGGGGCGGGAGAACAAAGCTGCTGCTGCTGCCGCCTCCACGTGAGCCGGGCCCGGGCTGAGCCGCTGCTGCTCCCCGGGGGGGGCCCGGCCGGGGGGGGTTCTCCAGCTGGGCCCCGCCCCGGGCTCTGCTGAGGCTCCCGGTGACCGAGCCCGGGGGGCGGGGCAGGGCAGGTCCCGGGCTCTGCGCGGTGCCCCCCCCCCATCGCTGCCCCCGGGGGCCCGGAGCTGCTGCAGCGCTGAGGCCGGGAGGATCCTTCCCGCAGCGAGTCTGAGCCGCCCCCCCCCCGGCTCTGCTGTGCCCGGTAACAGGGGGTGTGTGAAGCGGGGCCCCCCGCCGGGGGCCCCCTTCCCCGCACGGGCGGAGCGGGGCAGCCGCGGGGAGACAGAGCCCCCGGGAACGGGGCGGTGACCCCGGCTCCCAGCCCGGGGCAGGGCGCTAGGGAAGGGGGGGAGGGGACGGGAGAGGGGGGGAGGAGAAATTAGAGGGGGGGGCAGGTTCCCAGATCTCTGCCCCCCCCCCCCGGCACACTCACTGCAGCGTCCCTGCCCAGGGTCACTTCCCTGTGACCGAGGTGAGGAGCAGAGAGAGGAAGAAGCAGCCCCGGACTCTCCCTGTTCCCCCTGCGGCAGGAGTGCGCTGCCCTGGGGGCAGGGGCAGGGGGACCCCCCCCAAGTGGGCTCCTTTGGGTCTGGTCTGGTCCAGGGTTTGAGTCACACCCTGGTGCTGGGAGGGCTTCAAAATGTCTTGGTTGGTTACTGCTGCTGGGGGGAGCACAAGGGGGAAAGGAGGGGCCGGGGGCCAGGTCTGTGCTGCACTGTGGGGACTGAGCATGTTCCCAGCCTGGCAGAATCTACAATCTCTGTCTGCAGGGAAAGGGCCTGGGGGAATCGTGATGTGAAATGAACTAAAGCCTGTTCTGAAACCTCCACAACTGCCCTTCTCGCCCTGCTAGGCTGCAGAATGACGCCCACCTCTCGCTCCAGCTCGTCCCAGCCTCCCATGGGACAGGAGAAATGGCTGCAGTGGAGCCAGCTCAGGTAGGGGTTACTGGGGAGGTTGCTGGTGGGTTCCTGCTGGAGGGGGAGGGGCAGGAAATACTGAAGAGGTGGCAACTTCTGGGGAGTTAGGGCTGGAGGGGGCAGGGAATACCCTGGGTGAGGGTAGGGAGGGGGACAGAGTGTGACAAACCGGCTGGGACTTGTTTAACGTGGGCCTAGATCCTCAGAACAAACACTTGGGTGTTGGGGGAGAAAATTCCCTAATTTGTGAAACAGGAAACAGACAAAGCAACTCCCTGGGCAGGGCTGGGAAAACTGACCAGACTTCCAGTGCTGACCCCTCAGCCTGCTAGCCAGGGGCTGGTGTGACATGGAAAGGGGGCACCCAGCAGGGAGGTGTAGGGAAGATGTCCCAGCCCCTCACATCCAGCTGCTGGCAGTGGGGAGGGTGTTAGGGTTCCCTGCCATGGGGCTGTGCCTGGACCCTACTGGGGGCTCCATCTCCTGTATCAGCCTCTGGCTAGTAGGTCTGTGGTGGATCTGCTGGGAGAGACAAGGGGCTCTCACTTCGTCCCCTCACCCAGATGTCTCCTGGCTGCTCTCAGCAGTATGGGGATAGGACTCTGCTGACTCTCTCAGAGCTTCCATTTGATTGGTTCCTTTCCTCCACGAATAGTGGGGCTGTGAGTGGGGCAGCAGGTACTGAGTGTGGGACTCTTGCTCTTTCAGGGGCCGGTGACCCCCGAGGAGGTGGCTGTGTATTTCACCAGGGAAGAGGGGGCTCTGCTGGACCCCACTCAGAGAGCCCTCTACAGGGAGGTCATGCAGGAGAACTGTGAGACTGTGACCTCGCTGGGTAAGGGTTCCTGTCCCCTCAGTTCTTGGAAGGAGAAATGCAGAGTTAAGGTTCATGCCACTCCCCCAATGCCACCTCTGCTCTGCCCTGTTTCAGCATCACCCCGACATGCCAGAAACACCCACACTAGCCCTCTCCCCTCCCCTGTTACAGAGCGCTCTGGGAACAGAGCAGTACAGCAGAATGTCTAACATGTTCTTCTCTTTGCTAAGATAATATTCGGGTTCAACTCCATCATAGCAAACAGAAGCTTCCTCCCCCTGGCCTGCTCTCCAGTACTGAACCTCCTGCACACAGGCCAGCTGAGACTTGCACAGTGTTACCACCCCCTTGCCCTCAACCTGAGTTTTCCTTTTGAGTCACTGCCTTCACTTACCCCTCACTAAGCCCCACAGTTCACTCGAACATATGCCCCCAGGGTGCTGACAATCCCCATGGCAAGAACACACCCTTGGGCACCTTTGCTGACAAAGCCTACAACACTCAGCACAGAAATGAGGCAGAATTGCCCCCCAAGTTTCACATGCACCTCTCTGCATAGCACAGGCACAGCTCTGCCCAGCTGCTGCAACCCATCCCTCCATCAGCCAGTCACAGCTACAGCTGGCCCAGGGCACACAGCTGGAGGCATGCGGATAAATGCTGGGATTCCCACCTGTGAGCACAGCACAGACAATGTCTTAGTCTTTCCTCAGGTCGATTATAGGTTAATAGATTTTAAGGCCAGATGTGACTATTAGGTCATCTACTCTGACGTCCTTTATACCACAGACCATAGAATTCATCCCGTTACTGCTGCATTGAGCTGAATACCTGAGTCCCTGTGGCAGTTGGTTAACCTTTGCACGGCCCACACAGAACCATTCTCACTGGTTCTGGCCAGCTACAGGGTTAAGGGTTGGGGGAAAGTTTACATTAACTTTTCATTTCCTGGTCTGCAGAGGTTTAAGTTTACTCACCGTCCATATGGTGCAAGGCAGGAGACAGCACTGGGCAACCTTAACTCTGCATTAATGTAGCTTATGAGCATTTAGTTTCCTGTTTTAAAAGATGGATGCTTTTGCCGCTATAGCTGTGTCTGTAATTGAGCTTTGGCCAGCAGAGCCATGTTGGATGGGGTGCGTGTGTGCGCATGCGTGTGGGCACTTTTTCACAGCCTTAAACAATAGAGCTGGACTGGCAAAGCTTTTAAGAGCTACCTAAGACCTACCTAACTAGTTCCTCGACAGACACCTGACACGCCCCCTTTGGGTGAACGAATATGCGTGTACCTGGTCTGCGGGATCCCAGTAAAACATTAGGCACCCTGTGCCCTCTGCCAGGTGGCATCAAGAGGTCCATGATGAGTCACATCCTTCTCCTCCTCCAGTCGCTGCATTAGAGTGTCTTTAGAATGAGCCGGCTGACCCCCGTTCCAGCCTTCTGTTTGGGTTCCACGGGGCTCTGTCCTTGGGCCTCTTCTTTTCTTCCTCTGCACCTTATTTCTGGTAATCTCATCCGCGCGCACACATTCAGCTACCATCTCTGTGCTCCTAACTCCCAGTTCTGCCTCTGTGCTCCTGGCCTGTCTCCTTCTGTCGCAACTGAAATCTCAGCCCCTCTCTCTCTCTCATCTCCTCACTGATGTCCAGCCATCAGCTAAAGATCAACAGCTGAAGCAAAGCTCTTAATATTTCCCCCAAGCCCTCCCCCCCCCTTCTTTCTCTACCGCCGCAGACAACACCATTGTGCTGCCTGTCACTCAGGCCCCTAACTGTGCAATACCTTTGTCACGGAGCTCCCTCTGGGGCCTCCTATCCAGGCTGTGCCTACACCTGGCATTTTCTTTTTGCGTAACATCCTTAACAATTGGCCTTTCCTATCCATCCGCGCAGCTAGAGCTCTTAGTCATCCTCTCCTGTCTCAGTTACTCCAACATCCTTTTCTCTGACCTCACCTTGCGCATCTCCATTCAGAAGGAAAAAGCGCCCTCCTGGTCCTCGAACATGACTTATGAGGGAAGGTTGAAAGAACGGGGCATGTTTAATTTTGAGAAAAGAGAGAGTGGGGAACTGAGAACAGTCTTCAAATATGTCAAGGGTTGTTATAAGAGAGCAGTGATTAATTGTTCGTCACGTCCACTGAAGGTAGGAGGAGAAGTAATTGGCTTGATCTGCTACAAGGGAGGTTGAGGGTGGGTAATACAAAAACCTTTCCAGCGATAAGGATAGGGAAGTGCTGGAATGGATTACAAAGAGAGGTTGTGGAATTCTTGTCCCAGGAGGGTTTTAACAACAGGTCAGACAAACTTCTGGCGTATTTACACCTGATCCTGCCGCAGGGCGATGGGAATGGAGTAGATGATTTCTTGAGGTCCCTTCCAGCCTGTATTAGAAGATTTTAGGATTCATTTGCTTCAGCCCTTCGCTTTGATCAAGTCTCCTGGTGGAGAATTCGGACCATTTTTGTGGATCGGCTGCAGGTACAAATTTTGTTCCTAGAGCCCTGAAAATCTGCAGATATCCATGGGCCATTTTTGCGGATCGCAGATCGGATGCGGATATAAATTTTGTATCCATGCAGGGCTCTACCTATCTTACTTCTGTCTATACCTACAACTTAAATCTATTTCGTACACAGTGACTACGACTGAAATAACATATGAGATCACCATAACAATGATCAATGAATGATAAAACGAACTAATTGGCTCCATGAACCACGGAGACTCTTCCTTTTCCATCCCCACCTGCAAGAGCCGCCGTCTCTCTTCTCTGCATGTTCTTTGGATCTTCGAATTTGTCCCTCCTGAAGTCACATGGCCTGATTCTTATTTTTCACATTCTCCTTTGGCAGAAGAATTGGTCTGTGGCTCTGGGAACTACACCATCTAATTTGCCAGCTTTCTCCACACACAGTGTTTTTTATGCTCCCTCCCTTTATACCTGACTCACTAGGTTCCCTAATGCCGCAGGATGTGCTTTCCTGACATCTAATGCTGCTGAGATCCTGCCTTCAGTGATATCCCTGCCCTTCCTGGTCCTTACTCCACTGAACCCCCCAGCCCATGCTTCCTGTTCCCAGCTTCCCCTGGACTCTCTCTTTGGCTCTGGACCTGTCTGTCAGCAAGAAGCAGTGCCAGGGACACTTGCCCTCTGTCTGGAGTCTTCACTTTCTGGTAAATGCAGTTCCAGTCTCTGTTTTTTAGGAGCCACTTTGATAATGAGTGTCTGGCTATGTGTGTTTCCCGCGAAGAAGGGGATAGTTAAATCCCTCCTAAGCAGAGTGTTCTGCACCTTTGAGCACCTGGGGAGCTGGCCCTGCGATTTTATTGTTTAAAATGGACTGGGGTTAAACTAATAGAATGTTTTTTATGATGATAGATGGCCTATGAATTCCCCTGATCTCCTTTGTTTTCTTTCCCTTGAGCAGGGTTTCCAGTTTCCCAACCCTCTGTGATCTTCCAGCTGGAACGAGGGGAAGAGCCATGGGTCCTGGATCTCCCTGGTTCGATGGAAAGCGAGATCCTGGGAAGTCCCTGCACAGGTGAGGAAACATTAAACCAACCCAGAAACTGTAAGTGCCTGAGAGAACCCGCTGGGATTCCCCACACAGACGCTGTGAGCTCAGGACAGTCCCCCAGCAGATCTCACTCCTGGCTTCCTGCAGATGATGACTGACACCTTGGCTGGAGCTCCCTCCCTTCCTACTGAGTGTTTGGATGGGATGTGGTCAGGGCCGGCCTTGGGGAAATGGCCCTGGGCAAACTTGCATTTTGGTGCCCCTGGCTCCCATGGGCTCCCTAGGCAACCCACGTTCCCTTCCCCCCCACCTCTGCACTGTGTCCCTTTGCCCCAAATGCCTGCTCCCCCTCCTGCACCCCCAAATGCCTGCTCCCCCTCCTGCACCCCTAATCCCTACACCCCTTCATTCCTAACCTCTACCCCCCTCGTGCACCCCAACACCTGCCCCCTCCTGAGCCCCTAACCCCTGCACTGTGCCCCCTTCACCCCAGCCCTTGCACTCCACTCCTGTGCCGCAGTCATGAATGATCTGGAGGATGGTGTGGACTGCACTCTCAGCAAGTTTGCAGATGACACTAAACTGGGAGGAGTGGTAGATATGCTGGAGGGTAGGGATAGGATACAGAGGGACCTAGACAAATTAGAGGATTGGGCCAAAAGAAACCTGAT
The DNA here is from genome assembly GCF_020497125.1 of Mauremys mutica. Lineage (NCBI taxonomy): Eukaryota > Metazoa > Chordata > Testudines > Geoemydidae > Mauremys > Mauremys mutica. The sequence continues at coordinate 1,044,078 of NW_025423260.1, forward strand.
GAGGTTCAACAAGGACAAGTGCAGAGTCCAGCACTTAGGACAGAAGAATCCCATGCACTGTTACAGACTAGGGACCGAATGGCTGGGAAGCAGTTCTGCAGAAAAGGACCTAGGGGTTACAGTGGATGAGAAGCTGGATATGAGTCAGCAGTTGCCCTTGTTGCCAAGAAGGCTAACGGCATTTTGGGCTGTATAAATAGGGGCATTGCCAACAGATTGAGACATGATCGTTCCCCTCTATTTGACATTGGTGAGGCCTCATCTGGAGTACTGTGTCCAGTTTTGGGCCCCATACTACAAGAAGGATGTGGAAAAATTGGAAAGAGTCCAGCAGAGGGCAAACGAAAAATGATTAGTGGGCTGGAGCACATGACTTAGGAGGAGAGGCTGAGGGAACTGGGCTTGTTTAGTCTGCAGAAGAGAAGACTGAGGGGGATTTGATAGCTGCTTTCAAGTGCCTGAAGGAGGGTTTCAAAGAGGATGGATCTAGACTGTTCTCAGTGGTACCAGATGACAGAACAAGGAATAATGGTCTCAAGTTGCAGTGGGGGAGGACTAGGTTGGATACTAGGAAAAACTATTTCACTAGGAGGGTGGTGAAGCACTGGAATGGGTCACCTAGGGAGGTGGAGTCTCCTTCCTTAGAGGTTTTTAAGGCCCGGCTTGACAAAGCCCTGGCTGGGATGATTTAGTTGGGAATTGGTCCTACTTTGAGCAGGAGGGTGGACTAGATACATCCTGAGGTCCCTTCCAACCCTGATATTTTATGGTTCTATGCAGCCCTTCACTGCTACCCCCTGCACCACTCTCCTGTGCCCTCAACCCCTGCACTGTGCCCCCTTTGCCTCTAACCCCGGCACCCCCTCCTGCACCCACGTGGGGAACCTGACCTGGATGCACAAAGCAGCTGGCATTGCTGCTCGCTCCCCCACTGGACTGCTGCTCCCCCGCCCCACGCAGCCCTGGGGGGCTGGGAGAGGGGAGCAAGGAGCGACGTCAGGGCTTCCTGCACCCAGGTCACTTTCCCTGCAGGCTGTGTAAGGGGGGCAGGAGAGCAGCTGCTCCTGATGTCTCAGCCCCGCCCAGGTGGGGAAGTGACCTGGATGCAGGGAGCCCTGGGGGTGTGTTGAGGGGAGGATATTAAACAGTGTGTGTATGTTGAAAGGAGTGTGTGTATGTGTGTGTGTGTGTAGTATGTGCCTGAGTGAGTGAGCGCGCTGTCTCTTTAACCAAGTTCTCAGGGTCAGGAGCCTGAACTAGGCTTGTTCAGTCACAAGCAGCTGCCGGCAGCTCCGGCCCCAGAGAGGCAGCAGCACACGCAGATTCCCCCGTCCCGTCACCCCAGCTCAGTGGAAATCGGGTACCTGGGTTGGGGGGAGGGGATCACCCCGCCATCAATCAGCACCTCCCCCCTGCAGAGCAGTCAGGAGGATGCTCCCAGTCGGGGGTGGACGGGGTGACTCCGGGGTGACGGGTGGGTGGGGGGTTGGGGGGACAGGAACAGCAGCAGCTGCACACATGGAGAGGGGCCCCTCTGCTTCAGAGCAGTCACCTGACTCTGACGGCTGGTTGTCCAGCTGCCCCCTGCAGCTCAGGTCTCTCCCACTCCCCCACGCAGCTGCTTATCTGCCTCCTGTGCCGCTTTCATCAGCCCAGCGAGCCTCTCGGCAGCAGGTCAGGTGGGAATCCAAACCCTGCGCCCGGCACCCCCTTGGGTGGGGCACCCATATGGCCCCCCATAAAGGCCGGTCCTGGGTGGGGAGCAGAATTGATCCCCTCCACTGTCCCCTGTGGGGAAGAGTTTGGGGGAATTCAGTCCCAGATTTTTATTTTCTGGCTCTCCAGCACTTACATGGGTTTGTTCTCTGCCTTTCCATCCCCAATTCTGAGATTTCTCCTCTCTTCTAGCAGGTGATGGGGTGGTGAGGGAGAGCGAGGAGCAGAATCCTCACCAGGAAGATGCTGAGCTCGCCGAAGCGCATGGGGAATTACTGCGAAGAGCCAAAGGGAGTGTGTCCAGCCCCCGTGAGCAGGGAAAAGCTGGTGAAAGTTACCCCAGACCAGAGAGAGAGCAGGGAAACCACTCAGAGGAGAGAGTGGATGAACCCATTAATTGTCAGGGACCTCACAGGGACCTCAAGGAAACTACGTCCCAGGAGAAAATCCTCACGGAAAAGCAAGAGAATACATGTAGTGAGTGTGGGAAAAACTTCCACTACCGCTCAGCCCTTATTCGACATGAGATAATCCACACGAAAGAGACACCCTACGAATGCTGTGAGTGTGGGAAAAGCTTCAGTCGTACCTCAGCCCTTAGTAGGCATCAGCGAATACACAGAGGAGATAAACCCTATGAATGCTGTGAGTGCGGGAAAAGCTTCACTCAGAGATATACCCTTATCTCTCATCAGAGAATCCACACAGAAGAGCGACCCTACGAATGCTGCAAGTGCAGGAAAAGCTTCACTCAGAGATCAGCCCTTATCTCTCATCAGACAACGCACACAGGAGAGCGACCTTATGAATGCTGTGAGTGCGGGAAAAACTTCACCCGAAGCTCAAACCTTACTAGGCATCAGAGGATCCACACAGGAGAGAGACCTTATGAATGCCGTGAGTGCGGGAAAAGTTTCAGTCACTTCTCCTCCCTTATCTCTCACCAGAGAGTCCACACAGGAGAGAGACCCTACGAATGTTGCAAAAAGAACAGGAGTACTTGTGGCACCTTAAAGACTAACAAATTTATTGAAGCATGAGCTTTCGTGAGCTACAGCTCACTTCTTCGGATGCATAGAATGGAACACACAGACAGGAGATATTTATACATACAGAGAACATGAAAAGGTGGAAGTATGCATACCAACAGGCAGAGTCTAATCAATTGAGATGAGCGAATGTTGCGAGTGTGGAAAAAGCTTCTCTCGGAGCTCAAACCTTACTATGCATCAGAGGATCCACACAGGAGAGAGACCCTATGAATGCAGTGAGTGTGGGAAAAGTTTCACTCACCTCTTCTCTCTTATCTCTCACCAGAGAGTCCACACAGGAGAGAAACCCTATGAATGCAGTGAGTGCGGGAAAAACTTCTCTCGGAGCTCAACCCTTGTCACACATTACAGAGTCCACACCGGAGAGAGACCCTATGAATGCTGCGAGTGTGGGAAAAAGCTTCACTCATAGCTCAGGCCTTTCTAAACATCAGAGAATCCGTAAAGGAGATAAACTTCATAAAAACCCTCTCTAGAGCTGTCAGGAGATTTTTTTCTTTAATTCTTTTGACAGTTCCCAGGTAGTGAGTGTTAAGGCTGTTTGCATCTTTTGCACACTGTAGTTCCTCAGCTTCCACACATGAGTTGCCCACTTTTGAAGCTCACCCGTCTTTGGGGTGGATCCTGTGGTCCTTTGTATCAACTCCATTGTCCTGCGAGTCATGGGAGTGGGTGTCTTTTCTACCAGGAATGTCATCACCCCAGGTGGGGGAGATGGGGGATGTCTTCAACCAGCTATGTTGAGATAAAATCTACCTTGGGTCTCATCACTGTGGTTGCCATGGAGTTAGCTAGCTTGAGTTCACTTTCCTGATGTAATAAGACAGCTATTCTTGCAGTAAAGACATGGGCTATGGATAGTCAGTGGGGTTATCTAGCACATTTCCTCCTGATCTGACCTAATCACCGTCACATTTCCTTGTTTAAACAAACCTGGAGATTCACATTTGTACTCCTCCTCCCAGTGCAAAGTTATTGTTAGAGACGTCAAGTTCCTCTTTGAGGACAGATTGTCTCATTCCAGTTGTTCTCACATTACCCTGGATTGTGCAGAACAGCAGTTATTTTTGTTGACTTTTTTTTCCTCATTTAAAATAATATTTAAATATGATGAAGAGCTGGAGCAGTGTCAGGGAAATAAGGGTCATTTTAGGCTCTGTGACACTGGAAGGAGATGGGGCGACTCAGACATTCCATCCTTCCCCATCACCCCAGAACTGTTACCTTGTGCCTGAGCCATGCACAGTTCACCCCTTCATATTCCTTCGCTTCCCAACGTGTCTGGTGGGGTCATGTTCTTGGCTGTCCATGCTTGGGAATGGTGCTTGTACACGTCTTTGATCCTAAATCAGAGTCAGTCTGGCAGGAGATGAAAGTGTCAGACTTGATAGGGGATTTCAAATGGATCCCAAGCACCGTTCAAATCCCCTTTTCCCTCAATGGCAAAGCTGCTTCTGGGAAGGTCGGCTGTTTTTTCTCCCGTTATGAAGGTGCTAAAACTCCTGTAAATAACACTAATGAGAGAGGTATCAGAGGGGTAGCCATGTTAGTCTGGATCTGTAAAAGCAGCAAAGAATCCTGTGGCACCTTATAGACTATCAGACTTTTGGAGCATGAGCTTTCGTGGGTGAATACCCACTTCGTCGGATGCATGAGAAAGCGCTGGGTGAAGCAGGTTTTCAGTGGATCATGAGAGAATCTCTCATCCTGATTCTGAGACATCAGATGTAACCTAGTCTGGAATTTCACTTTAAATTAAAATGAAAGTGTCTTCTACCTCTCTGTGATATGGGTTCTCTATCTTTCATGAAGGCTCCTTGGTCATATAACTGCATGTTAGTTTTGTTTGACAGAATGTAGCTCAGATTTTTTGGGAAATTTCAGACAAATTACCATTTTTTTTACTTCAGGTTTGTTTTTCCCCCTATCCCTGCATGATGACATGGAGAAAATTCAAATGCAGTTCAGTCAACAGGAGAGAATACTCCAAGCTGTTGGACATATTATCAAAGAAACAGTCGTATGTTTAAATCTCCATTCTGAAAAGGTGAACAGCAGCAGACCCCAAATGGGTGCAAACTGACCGAAGTAAGTGCACAGGGTAGTTCAGTTGTTTAAGTCAATATTGTCTCAGATGATCCAGGGATAGAATTCCACAGCAAGTGATTCGGAACTAGGAAAACGCCCAGGTATTTGGTTCCCAAGGTGTTCGTGACCCAGTCCCTACAGGAGGTTACTCCTGCAGTAATCTCCTAGCTAATCCCAACATTTGGGAAATGCTGTCTGTGATGAGGTGCATCCACCCTGCACTGCACTGCTAGGGTTAACTGCGCCATGTGGGCTGAAGAGGCCACACCCCCTCACCCTCTCTGGGCATGCGCCGACTGGAGACGGAGTATAAACGGGAGCAGCTCAGCCTGGGCGGACTGGGGAGAACAAACCTATGTTGTTGGCACAGGGTGCGGGGTGGGGGAGAGCCCAGGGCTGGGGTGGTAGGGGGCTGTGGGGTGGGGGGAAGCCCAGGGCTCGGTCAGCATGAGCATGTGGCGGGGACCCCAGGGCTGAGGGTGGGGGGCAAGCCAAAATATTTTTTTGCTTGGAACGGCAAAAAACCTAGAGCCGACCCTGGCCTCCATGCACGGTGGCGGTAGGTAGGAGCGGATCATTATTATCCCTACTTGAAAGAGGGAGAAGCTAAGGCTGAGAAAGGAGGGACAAATTTGGGTCTTAGGGGTCTTTAGGTCAAACCACGGCCCAGTTTCAGTGGCAAGAGTTGGAGGGGGAAAATTAAAAAGACCCAAGGGAGGCCCTAGATTTTCAAAAACTAACACATTCGGGATCTTGAAATTTCAAGGGTGGACATTTGAAATGGTGACCCTGAATTTTTAAAGGTTGCTTCTGATGAGCTCTCAGGGACCAAAAAAAAAAAACAAACAGTTGCAAACAGGGGGAAAATTATTTCAGGGGGCAAGTATTCTGAGGGGTAGAACAGGGCAAAAGTGTTAGAGAGGAAATTTGTGAACTGCTCAGAGTGACCCATTTACTTGGCGAGGAGAATGGGCAGCCAAAAAATATCCATCAAAAAAAAATACAATAGTAAAAAATACTGGTTCCTGACTTTATTTCCTTGGTTCTTAAGAGAGTAAACTAAACTAGGACCCGAGTTCCTACGTTACCCTGTCAATAATCCCCCTGCTTCAGGGCCCAAATTCCCAGGAAATAGATGGGGGGGGACTAGAGGTACGGGCGGCTGAGGGGGTTTTCTTCACCAAGCGAAAAAGCCCAAAAAGGATGGGGCCCAGGGTTCGCCTGTTGGGGTGAGGGAATCCCCCACTGCCCGGGGAGGGGGGCCCATCTTATGTTCAGCCCGCATATAGTTTTTTGGGTTTTGGGGGGGTTGGACCTTCCGAAAATAAAAAAAAGTAGAGAGAAAAAACCTGGGGGGGAGCTGCAGGGGGAAGCCACTCCCCCGCAACAAAAAAAAAAAAACCACAAACGCGGCAAACCCCACCACAACCCCCACCGCCCCCCCCCCGGCCCCACCCCCCCACACACACACACAACGACGCCCCCTTCGTGGTTGTTGGGTAGGGGGGAAACAGGTAAAAATAAAGGGGACCAAAGGGGAAGCCCAAACAAAAAAAAAGGGGGGGGGGGACCCAAAAAGAGGAAAAGGAGGGGGGAGGGAGGGGATGGAGGAAATAAAAAGAATTGAAAAAAAACAAAAAGAACCAAAAAAAAAACCACCCAAATGTCCCCAAAGTAGATTCTAAGGGGGGAAACAGGGGGGATCCCAGGTGCGCATAAAAAAATTTTCTGCCCTCCTTGAAGCTTCGAGTTTTCCATGGGCCCAGGGGGGAATTTTTTTCAAAAAACTGTCCAACCCAGATGGATCAGGGGGACCTGAAAAAACAGGTTTTCAAAAAACCCTTTCCAGGAGGCTTCCTTTAACCTGTCTACAAAAAACAGGAGGACGGCTGTTTTTCTAGTAAAAATCACTTTTACAAAGGGAAGGAGAAAAAAAACAAAACTCGAAAGAAGGGGTATCCTCCTGGCGCCCACGTCCGTGAACCCGAATTACCTTTCTCCCTTTCAGTCCTCAAGAGGAGAGGGACCTGGAGAAAGGAGGGGACCTTTGTCCTGTCCCAGGCAAAAAAGGGGCCCCCAACCAGGGGGTCTCTGAGGTTTTTTCCCGTGGCCCCTCCCAACCCCTGTCCTGCCATTGGCTGATGTCAAGCTTTCTCTCATGTGGAGGGTTCCACCACTTCCCCGACCCAAATAAGTCTGGGGTTCCTGCAAAAAAGGGGGCCTTTGGTGAATGGGGTTCACTGTCCACCACCCACTCCCTTTGCTGCGGGGCTTAAATGGTTTCCTGCCCGCCTGGCCATGGCACTTTGGAGGGTTTGGAAGGCTACTTTTCCCTGTGGATCACCTCCACTCAAGGAGCGTTCGTTCTAGCGAGACAGCAGCTGCTAGACATGTAAACAACGCGACGCTGCACACAATGCTCACACTCAGTTTTCAAGAAATTAGTCGACTTTAAGGCCAGAAGAGACGCCTTAGAGCGATCTAATCTGACCCCCTGCATATCTCAGGCCACCTGTATGACACAAGAGTGTTGAGTGTTCACATTCATTTTCAAACATCCTCGTATGGTGGAGCACCTGTAACATGATGGAGAATGGAAATGAAAATGTTTTTCTTTTTATCAAGAGGGCACCTGGGTTTGAACCAAAGGACCACTTTGAGCTGCAAATCAAACACTCTACCACTGAGCTATACCCCCATTACATACATGAATAGGGAATCGCGTGATCTCCAGTAACTTTGAAGGACAGACCCTGTCTTCATCGAGCTCCTTTGCCATTCCCATACCACAGGTGGGTTTTAAAAACCATGAGGTTCGCTCTAAAATTCTTAAATGGGGTAAACACCACAGCTTGCACCCCCCCTCTGCTATATCTCTCCCCATGACCAGAAGCTGCCACCTCCTGGGGAAGTGGATTGACTACACCAACAGG